>NC_048442.1:593388-893388 GCF_004353265.1 Vitis riparia | reverse complement strand
TCTGTAGAAGCTTTTATCTTTATTGTTATTCGATCCTTTCTCATACCTTACTACCTCCTTGCACTTTTGCTAAGCTGTACCAACAAGTAATATCTATTCCACGGTTAAACTAGTTGAATACAATCTATTCCATGACGTTATTTGGAAGATTGGATGCTAACTAGACCTTGACATCTTTATACTGGCTTCCTTTTGCTTCTCTAGTGGTTAGGCTGGAGTTAATTGTATTATACATGTTCTCTCCTTCATGTTTCATTTATTATTTCCCTTAACAGTATCAGTTTTCGTCTCTGATCACTCATTAATGGTTATTGTGTTGTGGCATATTGTCCACAGGTGGGGATGAATAAAACTTTTCCTTTTTTGCAGGTTTTTTCTCCAATAAATGGAATCAATGAAGCAGTTGGAGTAAAGTTTAATAAGAGATGATCATTTACTCTTATGAGGAAGCTTAGGTGATAACCATGCTCCCAGATGGTTAGTTCAGTCATTGTTGACATGTATTCTGACCATTGGCTCTGTGATTTTTTTATTTTTTATTTTCTCAGAAACAAGGTATATATTGATCAATTTAAAGAGTTCATAAGAAGGATAAGAAATCCTCCCCATAAATACATGAACCTGATGAAAACAACAAACCTGATCAAAACACCTAAAAAACCTCTGCTTACATTTGTACAAAAGAAACAGATTGGCTCAGTGATCATGCTTATTCACATTTATGATGGGGCTTTTCCTACAAATTCTAAAACAATATCAGCTCATTACTGCTATACATGTATATATATATATATATGGTTGAATTTCGGTTCCTTCAGGTTGGTTTATCTATGAAACAAGTGGTTGATTTAACACGTTTATGACTGCCAATACAATTAAAAGGTACTACCAATGGAAGACTGATTGGAAGGTTAGACTGGCTGCAAATTTCCAACATCTGTTATTTTTGATAGGTATATAAGCAAATCTATTAAAAGCGCACAAAATACACATGGTGTATACAAAGAGTGCCAAAAGATAAGCATCTTCCAACATCTGTTATTGACTCTCAATCAATGGGTACAATTGGATTGTGATTTGATGGGATGCTTATTGTGCTTGATCTCATGTAAGTTGATCACAGATCACCTAATGTTTGCGACTCCAAGCTTCAATTGCCATGGGGTAAGAGGAACTGTTGCAATCAGAATGCTTAGCATAATCAAATCGTGTAAAATAATAGAGAAGTTTCTCTCCTGTATTTTTCTGTGAGAGCTATTATATTTATAATTTTATATTACTTTAGATTTGAACATGAATCAAGATAGATTTATACACCCATAATATTGAATTTAGTTACAAAATCTAAAACTTTAAAATTTTGAGTTATTATTCACATGCTCCCTCAACAGAGAAATGAAGTCACATTAAGTATGTCACACCAAAATAAAATTCAACAAAACAAGAGAACTTTGGTCAAGACATCGACCACTTTATCAATGGTAGAGATTTAATGTGCATCCAAATTTTTGACAAGCAACATTTTCATGAACAAACGGAAATCAATTTCTATGTGTTGTCTTCTTCCATGGAAAATGGGATCGGTCAAGGGATATGTGACACCGATGTTATCCCACCAAAATGTTGGTTGTGTCAAAAGAAAGACATGGATTTCACAAAGATGTTAGAGCCATGTAATTTCAATGGTACCATAGGTAAAGGCATGATACTCAAATTTGAGGCTTGAAGAAGCAACACCATTTTGCTTCTTAGAACTTCAGGAAAGTACATTTGACCAAAGAAAGATACTAGAGCTATTGGTGGTTTAACAATCATTTGGACAACCAGCACACTTGACCCCTTGAAGTCCACGATGAGAAAGAGTAGGAGAAGCTTGAAAATATGGATTATGGTAAAAAAATACCCTTCGAATAGCATAAAATACATTTGAAAGCATTAACATCAAAATAATGGAGCACAAGTTTACACACTTTGTTAATAGAAAAAGGGCTTTCAAGCCTTGTAATAGTAATATATCAAAGACCTTCAAATAATTTGGAAGTTTAATAGTAATAAACACTAAACTCTAAACCTTGAGGTGTCTGGAAGTTTTTTATGCAACTTTGAGATGCTTAGGGCAATTTGGAGTAGTTTTTAAGGTACTTAAAGATGCTTGGAAGAGCTTAGCACAACTTTAAAGGTGCTTAGATATGCTTGAAGCAACTTAGAGGTGCTTCAAGGTGGTTGATGTGATCGACATACTTGACAATCTTGATGTGCTTATTTGAATTCCATATAGGAAACTTATGGAGGAAAGGGCACCCTAGTACCCATAAATAGGGAACCCCATAACTTATTATAATAAATACCAAGAACTTGAGAATTGCTTCATATTGTAAAGCTTCCTAGTGTTATTACACTTGAATTATTAAAGCATTCTCTTCCTATTGGCTCGGTTTTGTTTTTGCAACTATTCAAGCTATGCCAATTAGGTGCTCAAAGGTTTGAGATGCCTAAATCTCGCAAAGGTTTTTAAGGAAAGACCTAGTTTGTAATAAGTGGTATCAAAGTTGAGGTTATAAGAGGCTTTGTAATTGGGGAAGAAAGGAAATTAACAAGCATGTCTATCTCTAAGATATGTGAGGCAGCTCTTAGCGAGCAGCCTCTTAGTAGAAAATTTAGTACCACCTAGGACGGGAGGAGGGAGATATTGGGGTTTTTTGAATATACATAAGGGTAAGATAGTTTTGGGACAGAATGCGGTTAGGGTTTTATTCCATATGGAGTTTCATGTCATGCTGCATACAAGATATCATTCCTTATAAATAACAATTTCCATTGCCTTGAACCTAATCCTATAATCCTTTCTTGTTGCTAGCTTGTTGTTTCCATTCAACCAAAGCCATGCAATTGTTTTTTCCACTAGAACATTTATTGCTTCCATTTCCATATATCATTGATGTTTTGATCATTGTTGGTATATTTTGAAAGAATATCTGTTTGAGCCTCAATGAACTAGTAGTTGGATTGGCCCTTGTTGGTTAGTGTTATACGCATGGTAGAGTTGAGAGGTTTCTTATGCTTGGTAGACAATTTCGTAACTCCTTTATTCATGAACATATGAATGTTGAACTTCAAGAATATAACATGGGTGAAAGAATGTATGCATTCTTAGTAATCACTTTTTCTTTATCAATATCAAGAATAATAGTTGATTTAGACCAAGACAAACTACACTACTACATAATTAAAACAACAAGCTGCAAAAAAGGGAAAAGGCTAATATGTAATAAGATGTAGGCATGATAAGGGAAGGTTATTGCAAGCTTCGGTTTGATTTTGGTCAATATGTCAAGAAAGAAATGTGAGGATTTTTTAGGAGATACTAAGAGGAGTATAGGTGTGGTTTGGACTTACTTTACTCTTCATCCTCTCTTTGGGCCTCTATTGGCTAGGCCTTTGAAGGCACCTCCTTGAGCCTTATATTGCTAGATTGGTGTCTTGTATGGAAGTCAAGGAGGTTGGCTAGGAAAACTTCACAAGTATGGTCAGTGCCAATTGAAGTAGTTAAATTGAACTTTGATGGATGTTCTTTGGGCACCCCAGGGCAACTTGGAGGCCTTGTACAAGCAAAAGCTTTGGCTTGTCCAACTTTGTGGTGAAGGGGGATTTTGCTGTTATTGTCTCATGGATGGCTTAAAAGGAAAGAGGTTCATGGAGGCTTGATAGGTGGCTGTGCCAAATATTCAATATCTTTACGAAGGTGGGATGCTCCATTCAATGGGTTCCTTGCATAGCTAATTAGGTGGCAGATGAGCTAGCTACAAGAAGAGCAAAGCATTTGGTATCTTTTATTAGAGATTATGTGCCTCCTTGAGTTGACTTAATATTTGTTCAAATGTTTCTTCACTTTTTGTAACTTCTCTAGTTTGTTTGGCTATATGGTTCCTTTTAAAGGAATCCATTCCCTTGTCTTGATCTAAGTTTGTACATTATGGAAGGATGTCTCATCCTTCTTGATCTTTTAATAGAAAAGATTGATTGAGTTTATGATTAAAAAAAGAAAATTCTGATAAGGTAAAGACTGCAGAGTGATCCTAGGCCATGTCTATACGCTTACAAGCTTTTTCTATCTAAGGCATTGATAAATATATTTCTTCTTCGATTGTCATATTTGGGAATTTTTATATATTTATTGGGATCATATATATACATCTTTATTATCATAATTTTTGTTGTGAATTCCAAATCTTAATATAACTCTTTTCCAACCATGAACATTTGGAATTTTTTCATTGTTTTTTAAAACATCTTTTCTTATTATGGAATATTCTTCTTTCTTTTTTATCATGCTTGTCTGCAATAATTTCAAGTTTATTTATCCCTTGTTTGGATAAACTATATAATCCTCACATTTGTTCATAATTATAGCTGATAAAGTCACTCAACATGTTGTAGTCAATCTCAATTTCTCTTAATCGTATAATACATATTTTTGAACCTTTATCATAAGCAAGTCTTACCTTTAGTTCAAAGGCTCCATCTCTAATGTGTTTCAGAATCCGTACTCTCATTGCTAATGGTGATGTGGCGCAGCTTATATTAAATTTGTTTATACCTCAATTCACACAATCAACAGCTAACCACATTCTATATTTCTTAAAAATGTCTATTTCCAGTTCTATTTAGTGTGCGTTCATAGCTACACATATGGCTATTTATATATAACTTAATTTTAATTTGATCATACGATCACTTGATCATGATATTTTGGGAGCTTTTCAACATAATTTTAAGAGAAATATTTTTTTTCACTGACTGATTCAATTATCCTTTTATAAGCATAATAAATTTTCATGGTGATGCATAATGAAGAGAAAAATGTCAGGGAAAAGAAACCACCTTGCTGTCTGTGGCTAGTTATAGAAGTAAAAGGAGGAAGGGTGTTTAGGTTTAAGAGGGTTTGCCTGATGAGTTGAGCCTTTCTAGGGAAGTGGTTGTAGAAGTTTCTTGGGAAATTAAGATTTAATGGCATAAAGTTACTTTGAGTGTTTATGAATCACACTTCAAAGGATAGGATGCCATCGTTATCATTAGGTTATCACACCATTGACCTTAAGAGGCTGTTGCACAGGTTTTCTTTTCATTTTACCCCTTTGTTTCTTTGTGTGTGTGTTGTTGGGGGGGGTGGGGGTTGTGGTTGTGTTCTCAGGGGTTTGGGTTTGATGATACACATATCCATTTATAGAAGATATTGGTGCAATGATCAACCTTTTTTACATTCATTTCCAAATATTTTTAGGGTAGCAAGTACTCAAAAGTCTCCTATCTCATTTATTTTAGTCATTTTCTCTTCCCTTTTGCCTTAGAACCTCAATTTTAGTTTTGACCTTTTCTTCCAGGAAATCAAGGAGCTGTACCTTCTTACATCCTTACCACTCACTGCCTTTTTTCAATGATTACAAGAATTTGGTCTTTGGCCTCATTTATTCTTTAGTTCTTTAATTTTTTTTTTTTTTCTGCCAATCCGATCTCTTTCTTTTCAGCTTATTTTATATGGAAATCTAAATTCTCTTCCAAATAGCTTTGACAGCTATTTAGGCCTGCCATGTTTAACGATATCCATTGACTTAGTTGAATATGTAAATCTTTTTATCAGTTACAAGTATTTCTCCTTCCTGAGATGAAAAGTCAAAATTCACAGTAATTCTTTCTGAAATGATATTTCATAATTCGGTTATGTCAAGTGTCTTCCAACAATAGGTTGGTTTCTGATGGCCAACAAAATTCATTTCTTAACATTAAGGAATATACCTGTGCTTACACACAAGTAATAGTTTCCTTTATATTTTTTGATATGTATACTGATCTTGTAAAAAATTGAAGTCAAGTAATCAAACCCACTGAATCCCTATCAAGATTATTCAAAGTCTTTCCCATCTTGATTTGTCTCAGCACAATCAGGTAAAAGGGAGTGGAACAGGGCATGGACAGTTTTGCTTTAGTTTTTGCTTCAGGGATGATATCGATTCCATCGTCACAGCCCAAGTTTGGGATAAGTTCAAGATGGACCATTTCCAACAGGCGTTGGAAGCGTAGTGGCCCATCCCAAGCCCTCTAGGTTGCCATCCTTACCTCCATGGAATTTCTCTACACATTCCTGTTTGGGGTTAATACATCCCTTTTGGCTGGCTTAACAGTCTGCATGCCCTCCCTAATACAAAATCTCCTCTTTAATTTTGCTATGGAGTTTGACTTTTTTCCCATATTGGTATGTTTCCTGTAGTTGCTGATTATCCTATTTGCATACCCATCCTCCCGTGTGATTTTTTTTTTTTTTTTTCCCATTTGGCTTTCTATATGATATTTTTCACTTTAATAGCTTTGATTACTGAAATTTGCTCCCCATTTCTTCGTTAGGCTTCCTCATCTCATATCTTTGTGGGTTTATCCTCACTTTTGGGCATTTGATTATTTTATGAATTTCTTAGTGTGAATTGCATGCGCTTTGCTTCTAGTTCCTGAATAAGTATTTGTTTAGGAAATGACAAAAATAAGAAGAAAATCAATGCCTGCAGTTTCTGCATTTGAGAGAGCAGATTCCCGGGCCAACCACCAAAGCAAGAAGAAGATAAACAGTTCTGAAGACGGTGAATATGCTTCTGGTTCTGGTTAGATGCCCAAGTGAGCTGCCACCTGCTAGGTTTTAAGGAAAAAAACTGTGTTTTGGCCCAGAAAACCTTCTGTTGTTGGAACTAAAAGGGAACTCATGTAGGAGGATGAGATCACTTCTCTAGGCTTAGGATTGGGGTAAGATTTTCTTCATTCAAAAGTTGTGGTTTCTCTTATATTTTTCCTTTTTATTTTCCATTTTTCTGTTATCAACTTTTCAATTTTGAATGTTCTATGACCTATTTAGTTTTATCAGAATCAGCTTACTTACATTTCTCCTAATCTGGTGGCAGTGGAAAATTATGGAACTCCATGGACTGATTACACTTCAACAACTTGCATACTGTCCCGATGACACTATCAGGAAGTATGCTTCTGGGACTAGTCTTTATAATCAAATGATGAAAAAGACATCATACGGAGTAATTAGTGAAGAAAGAAGTGATGTTAAAGAAGAAAGTGAATTTGAATCCAAGCACAGCAATGGCACATCTGGTATCAAAATTGAAAGCAATGTCAGCTATGACAATAATGCTAGTCAACATAATCCAAGGAGATTTTTCACTCGGGGGGAGAAAATACTTCTTGTTGAGAAAACAGAGAAACCTCATTCGGGCATCAAAACCAATGAAAAATTGTTCTCCTACCAAGAAACTTCATGGATGGAGCTCCGGAAGACAAAACCTAGTGGCAAGGCTCATTATAAACAGGCTATTGCTTGTGGAGACTTGGTTGCTGTAGGTGATTCATTGATAGTGGAAACAGATGACTCACATGATATTCATCCTTATTGCCTGTGGAGTATGTTTGAGAACTCAGATGGAAGACAAATGGTTCATGGCAGAGTGAGGCAGGGAGGATTTCAGACAGTTCTTTGCAACATCAGTGAGGAGACGGTAATTCTGACCAATGATTGCAATTGTATCGAAACTCACTGATTCAAACAGTGTTCAGGGAACCTGATTGATACCTTGGAGTTATCAGCGTTAGAAGGCTAATGCAAATAATGAGAAGATTGACACTGCCAGATAAGAGGAATAGAGGATTGCCTATGGAGTACTACTATTGTAGAAGCCTGTATTGCTTATGGGGTATTGGAGTTTGGTGGATTTTCAGATCAGAGGACATGTCATCCGCAATAGAAGATATGTCTGACATCCAAGAAGTAAGATAGTTCAGGGATTCTAAATATACAATAATTGCACATTAGTGATTGTGCTATCTAACATAGAATTAAATTACTTTTTTTATTCAGATAAGTTACTTTCAGTGTTTAAGTTTGAAATACATTTGATGCTATACTTACAATACATCAATCTTCATGTATATAACACTTCCACCTCCCTAGGATAAGAATAGTCATGGATTTAAATGATCCCATTTTGGAAGTAATGACTTGCTCATCGAAAGCAAAATACAGTTGCATACAATATTAAATAATTAAAATTCTTCTTTTCTCTTAACCATGGCATATTTAAATTGTACATTATAACTGTACTTTAAAAGCTTGTGCTGTTTAGTACAATTACCTTATGATTAGTAACAAATCCTTCATGCCTAATGTGCTCTTGCTTTCATGAAAACTCTTAAAGGCAGTGTCCCAACAGTTACCGTCTGCAAACCTATCCCCACCTTCAGGATGATAGAATGCAAAATTAATCAAGCCTTTCAATCCTAAATTTCTCTTCGTGTTGATTGCAGGCCATACCGATAAAGAAAATACATGCATGCTTGCTGGTGATGTAAATATAATCATTTTTATAAAACTAATGTAACACTTGAGAATATAAGCACTCAAGCACTTAGGCTGATACAAATGGTACTAATAGTTATGCTACTATAACAACTATTTTCACATTGATAAACAAATTGAGGAAAAAAGGAACAAACCTAGAACTATCAAATGTGAATGACCCAAAATTAAGTCTGAAATATTCAAATGAATGGCAATTATTCTTACGCTTTTGAAAAATTTACCACTTGGTTCCATGACTAAATTGTCAAAAAGTTTTCTTTATTTTCATTGTGCTTATCATCCTCATTAAATGACTAATAAGTATAATTGGTGAGTGAGAATCAATCCAGATATGATAATTAAAACACCACAAATCCTTGAGCCATGGTACATAGATAACATCAAGCGCACAATGATAAAAATAGTAAATTTGTATCATATGTATTTCTCATATGAATTTTCTCATATGTATTTCTTTTTTCCATTTTTATCATCTCTGTTGGCTATACTAGGGAAGAAATTAAATTTGTTGCCAAAACATGATTCCATTACATCACCTCCATTTATATACATAAAAATAGTAAGAAATAGTATCATCTCTTTTACTTACCAAACAAAGCCCATAACATTTTCATTGGAATCAACGTTTTCAGAGCAAGAGCTCCAAGCCATTCTAGTTTATAGAAGAGTTTTAGATCCAGAGCAAACTGTAGTTAATGCCTGTCATTCAAAATCTCAGCCACCCAAAATTGCATACAGAGGCAGTGAAAGAGTGTTTATAAAGAGAAGAAAAGTTTTAGAAACAAAATTAGGGTAAATCATTCTAAATCTGATTGTTTATCTGTCATTCTTTGTTGCACTGTTTGGATCTCTACTCTTGTGATGTATGTATGTATGTGTGCTTGTGTTATATGAGTTGACATTTTCTCATATCTCAATCCTTTCTGATTTGTCTAGCCACCTTCTTTATTTCAAGTGTCATTTTGATTTCTCAAGTTAAGATAGAAAATTGGTGGCACATGACGTATCATTTTTCTGTTCTAATGGTACATTTGCCTGAAATGTGCATGAAATGTGCATATCAGAATTTTTTTGTATAAATTGTAAGGGAATGAAAATCATTTTTTGGTAACTAGTTAGGGCTATATTAAATTGGACCCTGTTTAGACGATAATGTGGAATGTATAGTAAAAGATGTAGTAATACCATTATTTAGAAGTTATGCCTTTTCTCTTCCTCATTGAATTGAATTCTTATCATGTACAAGCATGATTCTGTAGATTGCTTACTTTTGATATGTTCTAGATTCATAGTTTGGCTTAATGATTAGTGTTGATAGATTTATTAAGTAACTAACACAATTTGTGCAAAATCAGACGTAGTTCTATGATTAATTTCTTAGTAAAAGAAGAAGTATTATTATTAATTATGCATTATAAGCTGGTTTTTCTATTTAAATGTGCTAATGTCAACAGAAACATTTGTTTTTGTTTTGATTTGATATCATGCAATTAACTCCGCCAATATTAATATGGAATATTTACATTTGCTTCTATACATGCATGATACCGCTTGCTCATTTTTTTAATGTTGCAAGATGTGATTTTTGAAGTAATAAATTTTGTGTAGACATATTAAGTAAAAAATAAATTTTTTTCAAAGAATAAGAATATCCCTATTTGCATCATTGTTTTAATATGAAAGTTTCACTGATCAAAATTTTTGCTCACTGCACCTCCAAAACTTATTGTTTGATGGGTAGCACACGTGTCAGTTCAGAATGCCTTCAAATCTTCATACACTAGACAAGGATAAATATTAAAACTCAATTTGAAAGAGATATAGAAAGATAAAGACCCTTTTTAACATTTATATGGTATTGATATTGACTATTTTCCCTTTTAATGGGTAGCATGCTTTACTTGGCATTTGCATCATGTATATATATGTCAAAAAACAGTTACAACAGATCTCCATGGCACTTCCTCTAATCTTCCTGTGTCAGGCTAATAGCATCCATGCTGGCTGCATGTCAGGTTCACTATGTTTTTAACCATTCCTTTATTCATCTTGGGGTTATAGCAGATGTTTTTTTTATCATTGATCTTCTCTATGTCTATCGTATATGCTCAGAATCTTACTCAAATGCCTGCCTCCTGGTTCAATACTGTCATTTTTATAGAACTTTTTATGTGATACCGTCCATAAATATTTATGATTACTGAAATTTACTCTCCAGGCTTTGCTTGAAGGCCTCATTTCCTATATCTTTGTTTACCTTCTGTTCTGGGAAGTTTATGATTCTACATCCTTGGATATTTATGAATTGCGTGCGGCCTTTTTTTTTCTTTTCTTTTCTTTTCTTTTCTTTTGTGTAGGGATGGACAGGACAAAAAAAGGTGAAACAATGCTCGCAGTTTTTGAGTCTGATGATGCAGAATCCAGTGTTGGGGCAACCACCAAACCAAGGCAGAAGAGATGCAGCTCTGACAGCAGTGGAAGTGCTTGTGGTTCTAGGAAGAAGCCAAAGAAAGCTTCCAGGCACACTGATTGTAAGAACAAATCTGTTTGTTTGTTAAGAAAATCTTCCGTAAATGGAACTAAAAAGCAGCCCATTGAGAAGGATGAGCAAGTGGCTGTGATGTCAACTACTGGGGAAAATATTCCTAGGCCAAACAGGAGGCTCACGAACTTTGTTTTTTATGATTCAGATGAACGACCACAGCCGGTTGAAATGTTAGAAATATGTAATATGTACATTGCAGGTACAATATTGCCTCTGGATGAAAGTCCTGATGAGGAGAAGGAAAAGGGTATCAGATGTGAACATTTTGGGAGGCTGGAATCTTGGGCAATTTCCGGATTTGAGGAAGGTTCACCAGTTATTTGGGTCTCTACTGAAATTGCAGACTACGAATGCATTGAACCTAGGAATGGCTATAAAAGAATATATAAGAATTTCTATGAGAAAGCCCGTGCCTGTATTGAAGTCTACAAAAAATTGTCAAAATCTTGTGGAGGAAATCCCAATATGAGCCTTGATGAACTGGTAGCTGGAGTTGTTAGCTCCATGGCTCAAGGTAGGAAATATTTGTCAGGGTTGTCTATTGAAAGCTTTGTTATCTCACAGGGAGAGTTTATCCATGATCAACTGATAGGTTTAGATGAGACATGCAAGCAAAACGATCACGTATTCAGTGAGTTGCCTGTACTTGCTGCTCTCCGGGACAAAAAGGGAAAGAGTAAGGGTTCTTTGCCTGGGAAGGCAATTGCATCAGGTAGGGTGCCAAAACGAAGCCTTAGAATTAGTGATGAAGAGAAGAAAAATGAAACCAAAAGGAAAGTAATGTCAGCTACAACAACAAAACTGATCAACAGAACCTGGGGAGAGTACTACTCCAATTACTTGCCAGAAAAATCAGAGGGGGGACGTGGTTTTCAAGTGAATGAGGATGAAGAAACAGGGAACGAGGATGAAGAAACGGGGAATGAGGATGAAGAAACAGGGAATGAGGATGAAGAGATGGGGAATGAGAATGAAGAAGAAGAAGAAAATATGGAAGTAGATTCTGAAGTTGAAGAGGAGGAAACGTTGCTTCTTGAGAAAATTAAGAAACCTCATTCAGCATTAAAGCCAACAAAATTTTGTTCTTCCAACGAAGAAATTACATGGGATGGACAGCTGGAGGACAAAACATGTGCAGGAGAGACTCTTTACAAACGAGCTATTGTTCGTGGAGATGTGGTTGCTGTTGGTAGTTCTGTGCTGGTGGAAATGGATGACTCAGATGGTGTTTCTCCTATATATTTTGTGGAGTACATGTTTGAGAATTTAGATGGGAGAAAAATGGTCCACGGCAGACTGATGCTGCGAGGATTTCAGACAGTTCTTGGCAGCAGTGCTAATAAGAGAGAGGTATTTCTGACCAATGACTGCATGGTATTTGATCTGGGTGATGTTAAACAAACAGTGATCATGGAAATCCGGTTGATACCTTGGGGTTATCAGCATCGGAAGGCTAATGCAAACAATGATAAGATTGACCGGGCAAGGGCAGAGGAGAGAAGAAGCAAAGGATTGCCATTGGAATATTATTGTAGAAGCTTGTATTGGCCAGAGAGAGGTGCTTTTTTTCGTCTCCCAACCAGTACCATGGGCCTTGGAAGTGGGGTTTGTCAATCTTGTAAAATCAAGGAAACTCAGAAGGAGAAAGAAACCTTTAAAGTGAACAAGTCCAAGACAACCTTTACCCTCAAAGGTACTGAGTATTCTGTTAAAGACTTTGTCTACCTCCGCCCCCATTATTTTGCAGCTGATGGCAAGGCCATGGATACCTCAAAGAGTAGGAAAAATGCGGGGCCCAAACCTTTTGTTGTCTGCCATTTACTGGAGATCAAATTATCCAAGTCCTTCAAGCTGGCTGATCCTGAATCTACCAAGCTTAAAGTCAGGAGGTTTTTCAGACCAGAGGACATTTCAGCAGAGAAGGCACACCTTTCTGATATTCGAGAGGTAAGAACATGGTTTTTGCCTGTACAGGGAACTCTTATTTCAAGAATCATAGATATCGCTTCCTTTATGTATGGAACAACATGCATCTAAGTCTTACCTACCAAGCATATATGTTTTCAAGCACCCCAAGAAGATTTGTAGTTTATATTCTTAGTATCATGGAACATCCACATGAAAGCCACTCTTAAATAGGTTGTCAAATGCTTGAGTAACTAATCTACACATCAAAATGGGTATCATAGAGGACTGGTGAATGAAATTTAAGATTTTCTAGTATAATTATGGACCTTTTTTGTGCACTTTTATGATTATCTATTGTGGAAATTCTTTTATTTTTCCTTTTTGAAGTTATTCCAGATGTGTCCTAAGATTACTTTGTAATTGAAATTTCAGGTTTACTACAGTACAAAAATAGTTGTGGTACCTGTTATGGCTATAGAAGGAAAATGCGAAGTTAGAAAGAAGCATGAGCTTCCAACTTTTAATGCCCCTGCTGAATTTCAGCATATTTTCTTCTGTCAAAGTCAATATGATCCTGACACGAGAGCTATTAAAAAGGTAACTAATCTTTTTATTCCATCTGATGATACATTTTAATTTATCCAAGTAACTGATCTATGGATTCCACTATTTAAATTATCTTTTTCTTTTATCACTTTTCATGGTCTATTGTAAATCCTTTTTTCATTTTTGCTTTTGAAAATTTTGTTTACTGAATGCTTTTTCTCTCCATGGACTATAATTTCCATTTTGTGAACAGTTGCCAGCTCGTCTCAAATTAAGCTCTTCGGAAAACATGGACACTGATGAAGCAGCATGTAGGAAAAGAACAAGTGAATGTAAAGGAGGAGAATGTGATAAAAGCCGCCTAGCCACTCTAGATGTATTTGCTGGTTGTGGTGGCTTATCTGAAGGCTTACAGCAAGCTGGTAACCTCCTTTATTACAATATATTTCATATATCCAAAAACAAGTTTATGTTAGCATGGTATATGTTGTGGGGCTATATCCTAACAGCTTAAGCTTTTAGAAAAGTCGGTAGCTTAATAATTTTAAGTTCATCTTCGTTATTCAATGACCAACTCATCTCCACATATTACTAATTTTAGGTGTTTCGCTGACCAAGTGGGCAATCGAATATGAAGAGCCTGCAGGAGAAGCATTTCACCTTAATCATCCAGATGCGCTGATGTTCATCAATGATTGTAATGTTATCTTAAGGTGAGTCATTGCTTTTAATGAAATTTACTTAAACTGCACTAGTTTTTTCTTTTTCCTTTTTTGTTCCTTGTCTTTCTTTTGCATTTATGTTCCATGAGAGACGTCTTTTTTCCCTTTTTCTTTTAGTCAGGCTAGAATTTGTTGTATTATGCATGTTCTTATCACTAACCAGTCATTAGTGGTTTGTTTAAACAGAGCTATTATGTCAGCTTGTGGAGATGCAGATGACTGTGTTTCCACTTCTGAGGCCACTGAGTTAGCTGAAAAACTTGATGAAAAGGACATACGTAATTTGCCTCGGCCTGGACAAGTGGATTTCATCAATGGAGGGCCTCCTTGTCAGGTATAAAGAGCTTCAAACCTTCCTGTTACTTCCATTCCTAATTCTGCTAGCAATTTTAATAAAGCTGTCTGTTTCTTTGCAGGGTTTCTCTGGAATGAACAGGTTTAACCAGGGTAAGTGGAGTAAGATGCAATGTGAGATGATCTTAGCATTTTTATCCTTTGCTGATTACTTTCGGCCAAGGTTTTTCCTCCTGGAGAATGTCAGAAACTTTGTAACGTTCAACAAAGGGCAAACATTCCGGTTAACCCTAGCTTCACTCCTGGAAATGGGTTATCAGGTACATAGATTTTTTACTGTTGCATCTCTAAATTGAACGCCTACATATAAAGCAGCTTGCTCCTTTATCGGCCGTTACAATTTTGGATATTTGTTGATGGTATTGTCAAATCAGCAAAGCTTGTACCCAGTTGGAAAGGGTGTAGGCCCCTTATCGGTTTCCTGATCACAACCTACAGGAAAAGCAAATTAATGTTTCAATATTGTTGGTTCTCAGTGTTATCAAATCAGATTTATGGTTATCATCTGGATGGTGATGAAAGTCTTACTACCTTTGTTAACACATCTTTTTCCAATTTTTAGGTGAGATTCGGAGTTCTAGAAGCTGGAGCTTATGGAGTCCCCCAATCTCGTCGACGAGCTTTCATATGGGCAGCATCTCCTGAGGAGACACTTCCTGAGTGGCCTGAGCCAATGCATGTTTTTCCAGGCCCAGAACTTAAAATCAATAACTATGCTGCTGTTCGCAGTACAGCAACTGGTGGGCCATTCCGTGCAATAACTGTCAGAGACGCGATTGGGGATCTCCCAAATATTAGCAATGGGGCTTGTGAAACAACCATGGAGGTGGGGTTTCTTCACAATTTTTCAAAGAAGCTTCAATAATATTCTTTTTTTTTTTTTTTTGATCAAAAGCTTCAACCTTATTCTGCATTGTATCCTTTTTCGTACCTGACTGTTTCCTTGCATTATTTTTGGACAGTACCCAAGAGAAGCTTCATCTTGGTACCAAAGGAAGTTTCGAGGAGATATGTCAATCCTAACAGATCATATCTCCAAGAAAATGAACGAGCTGAATCTCATCCGATGTAAAAAAATTCCAAAACGACCAGGAGCTGATTGGCACGCGATCAAGAATGGAAAGGTACTCTTCTTTTCTGATCTTGTGAATCAAAAGAATTTGCTTTTGATTTGAATGTCTCCTAATGAACTATTAGCTCATTATTGCTTTGCCCTTAAAATTTTTCCCTCTATACTATTCCTGCAGGTTCGTCTGTCCTCAGGGCGCATAGCTAAACTTCTACCTTCTTGGCTGACAAACAAAGGCAAAAGGCATAACCAGTGGAAAGGAGTACTTGGAAGGCTGGACTGGGAAGGACATTTTCCAACCTCTATTACAAACCCTCAACCATTGGGTAAGGTTGGAATGTGTTTTCACCCAGATCAGGACAGGATTCTTTCAGTTCGTGAATGTGCTCGAACTCAAGTAAGTTTGATCTGCTTGTTTCTTTTTCATCTGTTTGTTTGCACCAGGAAGGAATAGTTTTAGTGTGATCAGATATGAAGGCATAAATCTTGCTCTGGAGTTGACCATGTATAAACTATAAACATCAAGTTATTTCCTAAAGAGTTTGTTACCACCATGTAGGGGTGGCAAAGTTTGATACGATTCATAACACATTTTTTTATGGTGGGTTTGAGTCGAGTATAATTGTATTTTGAGTTAAATTTGTGTCAACCTTCAAAACCCCATTTAATAAATAGGTTTTTTAAGTCAATGTACATCACATGAATTTGACCTGAATTAACTTGATTATAACCATAACTTATTGAATCTGTATTTGACTCATTTAAAATTTGATTTTGAATAAAAAGGTCAACTAAGTCATAAATATGTCAAGTTGGAAGCTTAATTGTATTGACTCAAATAAGACCTTAATTGTATTGACTCAAATAAGACCTTAATTGACTTGATTATTAAATAAGACATTATTATTAAATTGGTTACACAATGTGTAACTTGTTTAATAATTAGGTTATGTATAGGTTCATATTTTTAACACGATTATTATTGGTGTCATGTTGAGGTTGAACTATTTAATCAAGTGCCTTAGTTTTGACAAAATACGACTATGACTCATCAACACAAAATGTCACCCCTACTACTATGACTATAGATCAGTTGAAATGATAGTTTAATATTAAGACCAAAAATCAAAGGAAAATTAGTAAAGAAGTGTACTTTTGCTTCTAACTTGGATAATATGCATTTCATGTTATTGCTTGAACACTTGACCAGAATAAAGTTTGTAATTAAGCGATTAGATTAGTTATAATCATATTGTTAGCTAAATTAGCTTATTGGATTCTCGTATGATTGGTAAGCATAATTGTCAAGTCATGAATTATATCAGGTTCTATTTTTCTATTTTTTTGTATCACATATCATATGTTTTGTAACTAAATAGAAAACACGCACAAGTGCGCACACACATGTAGACATTAAATATTAGAGTTTTATGAAATTATTTAAACAAAA
This sequence comes from Vitis riparia, assembly GCF_004353265.1. Lineage (NCBI taxonomy): Eukaryota > Viridiplantae > Streptophyta > Magnoliopsida > Vitales > Vitaceae > Vitis > Vitis riparia. The sequence continues at coordinate 876,387 of NC_048442.1, read as the reverse complement.
TAATGTTTTGATATATAGGATCATCATAAAAATCATAAAATAAACCGTCAAACTTTTACTTAAAATTTTTAGTTCCAAGTTCCAATTAGCCCTGTTAAGTGTTAGTATACCAAAATTTTGAATTTATAATCAGCCTTAACCAATATAACAAGAAGAAACCATGGTCATGATATTAAGTATAATTATATACTTGCATGGACTATCGATAATATATGATTATGTGCTATGTTCAAATTCCTAACTTTCCAATTTAATGATCATCTTTCTGATGGATGAAAAATATTAAAGCTATATTTGATTCTAAAGAAAGTATTAAGAAAAAATAAATGTCAAGGAAAATGATTTTCTAATGTTTAGTTTACAATGGACAATAGTAAAGGAAATTTAATATAATTAAAATTAGTTAAAAACTTACGCATATTCAAATTATTTAATTTTTATATAGAATAGTTAAAATAAGTGAAATGAACTTGAAGTAAGATGTAAAAATAATTTATTGACTTTAAATCTATTTTTTTATTTTCTTTCACTTTTTTTATCCTTCTGTTTTTCCTTTTTATTTTCTTCCCTTAACATGTAACCTCAAATTTTCTAAAAACCAAACATAACCTTAAAAATAAAAAATTAAAATTAAAATAACTAACATATTACGTAAAAAAAACCTTTGTACTTTATTTGTCTTCGTTCTCAAGCTCAACATTTACATAATCTTATATTATTTGAATAACACCTTCTTATATTAATTGTAACAATAATTACATATAAGCTTCAATTTTCAACGCATGTTTTCAACAACATATTTATGATTTTTCACCACATGGATCATTTTCTCTTTCCTTATTATTTTTTTTTTCCTGTTTATGACTTAAAGTGTTTTCTAAAAAATAATATTAATATTTTCCTAAGAAAGTGATTCATAATTTATTAAAAAATCTGAGGTCCAATATCATATATTTCGTTGTGGCATATATGTATCATAAGATATGCTTACGATGCATTTAGATAAGTGAAGCAAGGTTAATTTAAAATTTTTACAAGTAATAGAGAAAATATTTGGATATAAATGATAATTTTTGTGAATAATTACAGTATTATTTGCATTATTTGTGATGCTCTATAACAATCCACCGATCTGATTAATACAAAAAAAATTTGATCATTTTCCAATTGAATAAAAGAGTAGAACTTGGTTCATCATTGTATGTACTAATTTTCCTTTCTTTCTAATACAACTTTCTTGTTTTGTAGAAGATGGATTATTTTTGCCATATACTAAACTGCTAAATTCCCTTCCATCTTCAATATATGCAGGGTTTCCCAGACTCTTATAAATTCTCTGGACAAATGCACCACAAGCATCGGCAGGTCGGAAATGCTGTCCCTCCTCCTTTGGCATTTGCACTGGGGAGAAAACTCAAGGAAGCTGTAGAAAGGAAACATTCAACACAGTCGGACTGAATCACATGTACCAAGGTTTCTGGATACGGTATCTCATTTTCTCTCTCTCATATATATATATATATATATATATATATATATATATATATATATATATATATAGAAATTTCTGAAGAATATCATGATGCGATCTAGTAGCAAACCAAGATAGAAATTGGATAGTTATCGTTATAATAGGTTTAGTCATAAAGGAACACACTGTCATCTATCAAAAAAAAAAAAAAAAAGGCGGAACACACTGTTCTTTCAATGTTGAATTGAGGATCTAACAGTTTTGTATCAGGCTTCAACCCTATCAAAAACTTAGAGGCCCCTTTCTAGGGTTCTTCTATGTTCCATGAAATTCTTCCTGACAAGAACCTCTCAGTCCCCTATGAGCAACAAGGGGGCCTTTTCATTCTTCTCTCTATGGAACCAGGCGGAATCCCCAACTGAGTTATAAAAGGAGTTATGGCAATATGGGGTCAGATTTTTTCTATTTGTCATATATGTGTAGTGTAGTAGGATGTAGATGGCCAAGAGGTATACTCCATGCCCAGGTTGAGCCTAACAGTTTCTCAACTCCTCGTGGTCTAAATCTTCTTAGAAACAGGGAACTTGATTATTCTGAATTTTCTAACAATTTATTACAGTTCACAAGCATGCTTTTCCTTTCTAATCCGTGTCTTTTCTGAAACAGGCCATCACTACAATCCCAGGCAAAGAATAGACTGCCTCTCATGGCCTCATAGTATTCCACCAGTAAAGAGTGCAAAAGGCCTACCCCTGAACCTGAAAATCCTCTAAGGACCCGGATTCGTACGTTGAAATTTATCAGGTTATAAGAGGTAAATATAAGCATTCATCAATATCATATTGCATGGACTATCGACAAATATTGAGTTTTATGTTAGCTTCAAAGTTCTCCCACCTCCCTAATACTTATCAGAATAGTAATTACACATAAACTTCAAACTTTGATATGAGCCTTCAACAACACATGGACATTTTTCCATGTAGGATCAGAACCTCTTCCTCTTATCTTCCTCATCCATATATGACCTTCTAGCACATTTCGAACAAGAACATAATGATCTTTTTTTAAAAATGAGGCTAATGTGCCTGTATCATATATCGTGTGTGTTTTGCATATGTATCATAAGATACAATTAAGATGCATTATAGAATAGCATTAATTATTGTGCAACCTAAAAAATATAATGTATTCTTGGTGTGATCCATTTTCTACTGTTAATGGTGCTTACTTAAGATGCGTGAGACAATGTCATGGATGTCGTAATAGTTTAAAAGTTTTTAAACTTATAGGTAAAATACCATGAAACTATTTGAATGTAAATGGTAAATTGTAAATAATTAAGGGATTATTTCCTTCATTTATCATTGCTATAGCCACCTGCTAAATGCCCTTTTATATCATGCCTATAGAATTCACCCAAATACTTACATTATGTTTGGTTCTGGGAAAGTAATAAGGAAGCAAAAAAAGTTAAGGAAAATGATTTTCTCGTATTTGATTTACCATGGAAAATATATTTAAATTAGTTAGAAACTTTGTACATTTTTGAATTATTTAAACTTTATATAAAAGAGAAAAAAATAAGTATAAGTTTAAAGAAGGATATAAAAATCATTTATTAACTTTAAAGTTATCTTTTATTTTTGTTCACTTTTTTTTTCCTTATATTTTTTCACTTTATTTTCTTTCCCTCGCATTTTCCCTCCAAGTTTCCAAGAACCAAACATAGGCTTACTAGAGATTTGGGGGGAAAATTCATCACAAGCATATCAAAGCTGTAGTTTGCATTGGGAAGGAGATTCAAGGAAGCTGTAGAAAGGAAATGCTCAAATTAGTGTGGCTGACTGAGCTATCTATGTACTGAGGTTGTTGGGTTCGATATAAGACGCATGCACATGCACACACACACACTCTATGACATTGTCAACCATAACTTGACAATTTCTCAACTTCTCATAAATTTTCTAGGACCTGTTAAAAACAAGAAACTGACTATTTGCATCGTTTATTATTGCACATAATCATTTCATTTCTTTTGATTATGTTTGGGAAGCTGGACTTTCTAACCTTGGTGCCTTTTCTAAAACAGGATGTTACTACAAAGCCCTTGAGACCATGTCACCTAGTTAGTATCTCCAAGCTCTCTGCCTGTAACGAACCCTAAAAAGTCCAATCTAGTACATCAGAAGGACTGGACTTTAGAGTACCAAAATGACAAGAGTTAGATGTTGCAATTCATTGGGCTAAAAGAGGTAAAGATAAGCATTCTTCCATATTATATTTATTCATATCTAACCATTACAGACTTCATCATGATGAACTAAACTTAATCCATTTTATTTTCCCATTAAAGCCAAACCTAAATTTCTGTTTGAGAGATAGTTATCCATACACTGATAAGGGATGTAAGGACTCTCGAAAAGAGAGGAGCCGTGTGGCTCCCCCCCAGGGACCATCTCGGATCCCATGAATGAATAAAAAGTTGGATCTACATTGGATCTCAGCTAAATCATCCCATCTATCCTCTTGAGGAGAAGTTTGGTTGTTTAATGCATAGATTCATTAAAATCTATAGCATAAACTTCCTAGACTTTTAGCTACAATTCTAAAGGTTCAAGTTCCAACTAGACTTGTAATAACACCAAAACCTCCAACTTCCTACTAGTCACCATGTGATATTTACCCAAAGTGGCTATGATCATATCAACGGATAATTATATTCTTGCATGGACTATTGATGCATATATGATTCTAGGTTAGGTTTAAAAGGGAAAACGAAAAATAAAATAAAACTAAATGTTTATTAAATACCACATATTTATTAGTTTAATAATTACTCATAAGTTTCAATCTTCAACAATGTATGTATTCAAGCTCTCTTCCTTTTGTTTTTATCTTTCATTTATGAGCTTGAAGTGTCCTTTAAAATAGTAATAATAATAATATAATTATAATTATAATAATAAAATATAAGCTTTTTAGGAAAATAAATCAAATTTGATTTTTCTTAGAACCTATTAAAACCAAATTAACATGCTCATATCATGTCAATCATATATTGTACAAATACTTTGTTTTACCTTAACAATGTCCATATTATATGGTATCGTATGTTGTGTTGTAAGTTCTTCACAACTAAGTAAACATGCACAATCTAGCCAAAACGTATGTGGAAGAATACCCCCTTTGGATGCTCAGAGAGACTCAAAATCACATGAACCACTCTTTTTTTTTTCCCTCAATTAATAGGGAGAATATCATGAAAATATTTGAAAATTAATGATGATTATTATGAATAATTGATGAATGATTTCATCACTAATGATAAAGTCTTTCATTTTCCAATTGTTTAATAAAGGAATAGAATTGCGATTGTTCTATATGCAAGTTTTCGTTTATCTTAATCATAATGTGCTTCCCTACTGAAAATTATTATTTTCACAGCTAATTTCCTTTTCATCCTTTACATGCAGGTTTTCCCAAGCACTCACAAATTTCCAGGAAAAAATCATCACAAACACAGGCAGATTGTATACATTGTGGAGGAAACTCAAGAAGAAACTGTTCAAACAAAACATTAAACATAGTGGGACTGACTGAATCTTACACATACGGAGGTTGCTGGGTTAGATATCTGGATTTTGTTCTTTTGTCAATCCATTTTTTTAGGTGATTAATTTTATTTTTTATTTTTTATTTTTTATTTTTTTTATTTTTCAGTTTGATTCAAGTAACAGTTGTCAATACTATTGAAGTTAAACATGGGTTCCATGTTTCTTAATCATATGAAATTAAAATCTACAATTTACTAAATTATTTGAGTATTTCACTTCTACTCATGGTGGGAAATTGGACTTAGCCCTGTTTCTAAAAGGAAGAGTAGTCAACCACATAGCTCTTCATTGAGCCAATTATTAACTTGACAAATATCATTAATCTCAGGTATTTTCTTTTTAGTTTAACATGATATCGGAGTAAACAATAGTATAATGTGTATAAGATGATAAGCTTCTTGGATCCATTTGTCATATAGAAATACGAATCGGAATAGGAATGAAAATAAAGGTGAATTATAATACCATCTAAAAGACAGAAATCAAAATCCTCTTAAGGGTGGGTTTTAGGCATGCCACCCTTTAAAACTTGTTGAATCTAGCCATCTGATAATAATGGGTAAAACATGCAAACACATAAGGTAAATAGAAAACTAATCATTAAAATTTTAAAAATAAATAAATTACCATTTTAAATATGTAAAATATTTATTGATAGGGCTATGTTTTCATTTTGTTTGTTAATAATTTTGTTGCTATCCATTCTAACATAGGAACTTTTTTAAATAGTTACTTTCCATTGAAAATTCAAGGTTGTTGTTCATTCAATGGGATTATCACAGGTAAGTTTGAAAAGGTTTGTTAGTGGTAAGCTAATATTTGAAAGGGTATGGTCGATTTTATAAACTCAAGTTAAGAAGTTTTAAATTTCGGTTTTGGTAAAACAAGAGCGCTCAAGCACTTATATAAATGCTCGAGCATTTGAGGCGCTTAAGCAATGGTTAAGTTCACTCTAGCACTCATTTCGATTTTGTTATATTTTAGCAATTCACTTTTTTGGAAAAGTACAATTTATTTTTTATGGAAAAATTCATTTTTGATCTCTAAGTCTCTAAACCTATATATCTTTGTGGCGTTTCCAATCAAAAAAAAAAAAAAAGTCTTTAAACCTATATACCCCTTCTTAAACTCGTTTTAGGGATGAGAAAATACCTAACTTACCCTACTATCCTAAAAACTCAAAAGGACTTGCATCTCCTGAAAGGCAGAGGCGAATCCATTGGAGCATTCGAGATGTTGTGCCATGGACATGGATCATGATATAGGTATTGAAAAGTAACTTTTAGGATAAGCAGCCAAGTAAATCTACGTATCATGATCTCATATAATGAATTTTCAATATGAAGTCTTAGATCCCCTTGATTTTTTATCTCTACAACTAATGTGAGAGTTTTTCATGTAAAATCCTTGTCTCTTGTGTGTGATTAATATCTCATTGATCTTCAAAAATAAAATAAAAAAGGTTTAAATCATTCTCATTTTATTTTTGTTTTTATGAATGGGTTTAAATCATTCTCATAAGTTTGATTGAGTTAAATTCTTCAACTCTTATATTAAATCTTTAAAAATTACCCATTCATCCCATCTGGATGTTACCCTACTAGATAATCAGTTTTTCATTTATTATATTAATGGCAATAATAATTGCAATTATGCTCTAAATAAATCTTATGTGGTTATTTTATAAGATACTATCTTATTTGTTCTATAAAATCATAAATTTCTCTAATGATTGAAGTTTCCTTACACCATTCCCATTTTGCGAGCTGGTTTCTAACCCCTTTTGCAAACACATCCAATCAAAATTGGGATATTACAAAGTTAAACCTTTTTAAAACTATTTTGTCCAACTCAATAAAATAAAATAAAATAAAAAATAAATAAATAACATATACCAACTTTCTCATAGCAAAGTAAAAGAGAACATTAAAAACCTGTTTGATAATGTTTTGAATTTAAAAATTAATTTGTTAAAACACTTGCATATTATTTTTAGGAACAAAATTTTATTTGCAAACTCAATTGTAATTCATCAATCACCAATGGCCAAACACCCCTATCAGTAGGGTGTAAAATAAAGATGAATCACAATATCATATACAAGAGAGAAATCAAAATTCTTACCAGGAATTTCATGAGAATAGACCATTTTTTTATTCTTATTTTTCGGTTGTAACTATAATTCAAGTACAATAATAAAGGAAAATGAAATGGATTTCTCATTCTCATTCTCTATTCCAACGTTCCAAATGCATCCCTAAGGATGTTCAGCAATCGGTGGTCGGACAGTTTCATCCAAGCTCTAGGTGGTTGAACACTCTTGGTACCCACCACACCACACCCCCTTCCCCCTCCTCCACACCTTTGAAAATGAAAAACTTACCAATGATAACTTTGAGCAACTACTCAAACTCAGATTGAAATGCCACAAAATGTGATGTGATATCCAACGAAATTCCTATACCATATGATTTTCAACGTCATAAGTTTTCATTAATCCATGAATTGGTTTCTCATGAACTGATTTCTAAAACACCATGAATTAAGTTAAACAAATTGCTGCTTGTGCACTAGATCTAAGGAATCAATGGATCCAGTGCATTACCCTAAGAGCTGTTCATAATGACCATTACAAACTTTGGCTCGGTTTCATCTAAGGAAACTCAAAATGAAATAGGAGAGGAGAGTTACTGGTTTAATGAAAGCTTCTTTAAGCGGTGGGGGTGACGATGCCACCATCACACAGTGAGAGACGCGCCATTGTCTGCAGCTGTGAGATTCAGTATCATTGAAGCTGCCTTTGGAGCCCTGTGAGTAGGGAGTCAAGTGAGAAACAAATGTGTGTTTACCATTTAAACAAAATTATCAAATACATGTAACTAAGCATTGGAAAAGAACTAGGGAAAGGTTAAAATCACACTCCATGTAAACTAAGGTTCCCTTGCAGTACAATTTGAAATTCAGTTTCAATCAGTGTTCTAAGGTTTAGTCGTTTTACAAATTGTTTGTAACAGTAAGCACTTGCCAGTATGGCAAAGTGATGTGTGTTGATTGAACCCAACTTTATAGTTTTCATTTCATAAAGCACCCTGCTTTGATAGAAAAAATAGATAGAATTTCCTCAAGTTAAGATGTCATCTTAAATTCATAGAAATATTATGAATCTGTTGACTTTCACTTTAGGGGGGATACATGACACCCCATTCTCACCAAGCTTTGGTCACCACATCTTAAAATCAATTATTAGAGATCAGTTCATTCTGATATCATGCTTCAGATTTGTCCGAAATTTTCAAGCAAATTCCTTCTCAAATTTCTCAGGACAAGGATTGGTCAGTTTTGATGCATTTTTTTCGAAGGAATCATGTATATTCTAGCTCAATGTCATCATGTTTTTCTTTCATTTGACATGTATGCATGAAATCTTGTTTCAATTGAATATTGGTAAACAGTAAACAGAACAGGTATGAAAAGGTGCTGAAACATGTACTGCCAAGGAGAAAAAAAAAAAAAAAGGATGATACCATGCTTCAGGTGTCTGGTACAAAGCGGCAGAACCACCAAAGCATGACATGAGCATGTCAGTGTTTATGACACCAGGATTAAGCGCAACAATTGCAAGTCCACTGGGCAACTCCTTTGCCACTGATCTAGATAAACCCTCAACTGCCCATTTTGAAGCACAATAAGGCGCAACCTGTTGAAACATTATTAGGTTTCAGAAAGTGAGCCAAATGTCAACATGAAGCATAGACTGAAAAGGAATAAAATAAGGTCATCGAAAGACCTAGTACCCTAAGTCATTCGCAATTCAAACGGCCTGATCAAAAGCTTGGTGTGTTTCTATACTTAGGTTTATCCTATGGTAGAGCTGAAAATGTATCCCAAATAATAAGCTTGTAATCTATCTATGGTTCACAAAGAGAAAAAACCCATGTCTAAATTTCACATATATAGCAATATTCATACGGTATTCCATCACAAAGTCCTAGACTGCTCACTCCACTTTATTAATATTGTCTCATTTCTTTATTATAATTGGTCAAAGTATTTTTTGTAGTTGCCACAACTGCTGCAGCTATAATTTTTGCTGCCTCATTCATACTTTTGAGCTGCATAAGGATTTAATAGAGATTAACTTGAATAGTGACTGGATGCATATGATAATATTAACATAACAATAATAACAACCACCACAACAATAAACCCATAAAAATATGATTAGGACAAAGGAAAAGATTCAAGATACAGCTGTGACACAACCATCTTTTCTATTTTACCTGTGCTGCAGCAGATCTTCCCCACCCAGAGGACATATTGACAATAATCCCTTGCTTGTTTTCAATCATCAGAGGGATGAACTGGCGCATCACATTTGCTGTCCCTTTAACATTTGTGTCAATAACAGTGTCAAACTCTTCTTCTGGAACCTCCCAAATTCTATTGTTTCGATTAATAGTCCCTGCATTGTTTACTGGCAGATAACTTTATTTTAGTTCTAAGATAGAGATGAAGAAATGAAAAAGAAAATCCCCACTGGTCCATATTTTCTAAATGCAAAAACAAAACAAATGGACTGAAAGCATTCCAAAGTGACACCAGCCACAAAATTAAAAATGGCATAAAATGAGAAAAATGATCCATAAACCAGATAGTAGCTCTAAGGAATCATTATATTTAGACAGCAAGAGATTCATATGCTATGTGGGTTACCACGGTTCAAAAATGGTCACTATATTGACAAAGGCTAGAGAGCATGTTCAAACCCACAATCTGTCTATGTTCACCTGCTTCCAAATTTAGCATAGCAAATGTTTACTAGATTGTTATGGACAAATGGCTTTGCAGCAATTTGGATTGAGTGGATCAAGTTTTGTATCTCTATGATCAGGCTTTCAGTACTAATCAGTGGCACTCCCTACATTTTTTTCTGAGCTCACACAGTTTGAGGCAGGGGGAGCTCCATGTGCTTCATCTCTCAGGTTTCTGAAGATGGCTTCATGATAGGCTTCAAAGTGAAGAGTAGAGATAGGGGGTAGGGTGGGGACTCCACACTTGTTCTTCATAGATGATTCTCTCCTTTTTCCCAAGGAAGATTGTGAAAAATTGTTGTACACGAGATGGATACTTCTCTGTTCTTTTCAAGGCTGTGCCTGGCCTTAGGGTTGACTTAGAGAAAAGTGAGCTCATTTCTGTGAGTGAGAAGTGGGGAATGTGGAATCTTGCTTGCCTGCAAACTACTTGGGATTGTGAAGGAGAGAAATGATGGTGGGAGATTGAAAAGTGGCGTGTTTGCCTTCAAACGACTTGGGATTGCCTTGAGCAGTTAGGTATCCCATTGAGGAAAGTTTTCGTATAAGGTTCACCTATTGCAGAAAATATTTATTTTAGGAGAGTATGTATGTGTTCATCCTCCTCTGTGATGCCACAGCCGGTGGGGATTATACTTTAGAAGATCAAGAGGGAATTTTTGTTGGGGGAGGGACACTTTGAAAGGAACCTGCATTTCGTTAAGTCACCAACTTTAGGAGAAGGGTGGATTCAGCATTTGAAATCTTTTATTGCTCAACAAAGCCTTACTTATTAAATGGTTGTAGAGTTTGCAACCAGTGCAACTACTTGCGCAAGTGCAAGGGTGGGTTGTTACACGGTAGTTTGACTACTCTATGCAAATTTAGGGAAGTGGAGGGATCCTGGGATTGCAAAAAGTATCAAGAGATGCTACGAAACCTCCCATTCAAGAACATGATTCAAAGTCATGGCATTGCTAGTTAACTTGGTAGGTTTCCAGATAGATCAGTCTCAACATCTCAAAGCAGGATCATGCAAGATGCATGATATGCTAATTAAAAAGCTCAAAAAATTTCTAAAAAATAATTACAATTAGATCGATTCAACAACCTAATTAGAAAAACATTAATCACATTTTAAATTGTTTAGTTTGTCTCACATGCCTAGCTACTTCCTCTTCCTCTTCAAAATCCCAGCATCAATAGCCTCAAAGTTTGAGAAGTTGCAAAGGGATTTTCTTTGGTCTGGGGCGGGGGAAGGGAAGAAAGATCATCTTATCAGATGTGAAGAAAATATTCTTCTTTTTTTCTGTGTCAAAACTGAATACAAAGGACCTATATATATACAAGTGGGATTCCTAATCTAAGCCATATAATATGCACAATCACTATCTCTAAGGAAACAATAACTAATTAGGAGAGATTCTCTCATCCATAAAATAGAAAGTATCCTAACACAAGGAGAGATTCTCTCATCCATAAAATAGAAAGTATCCTAACACAATCCTTCTAATCTTGGCACTTAATTACAAATCATAATCCCATATTTCCACACTCCCCCTCAAGTTGGGTGGTAGATGTCTAGCATTCCCAACTTGCTTTTCATGTTTTCGTAGGTGGCCTTTGGAAGTGCTTTTGTCAGAATGTCTGCTGTTTGACGACTTGAAGGAATATACATAAGTCTGATTGTTCCCCCTTCAAGTTTCTCCTTGATGAAGTGACGGTCTATCTCCACGTGCTTGGTTCTGTCGTGTTGAACTGGATTCTTTGCAATACTTATGGTAGCCTTGTTATCACACAAAACTGTCATAGTGGAGTTTGATATAATTCCAAGTTCCTTGAGTATTCTTTGGAGCCACATTCCTTCACATATCCCATGAGCCATTGCCCTGAATTCTGCCTCTGCACTGCTTCTCGCCACTACAGACTGCTTCTTGCTTCTCCAAGTCACCAAGTTTCCCCACACATAGGAACAATACCCAGTAGTTGACCTCCGATCTGTCAAGGATCCTGCCCAATCAGCATCTGTGAATACCTCAACTTCCCTACTTGAGGTTTTCTTGAAGTAGAGTCCTCTACCCGGGCTCTTTTTAAGGTACTGTAAAATTCTGTATACGGCTTTCATGTGTCTTTCAGTGGGATTGTTCATGTAGCGGCTTACCATGCTCACAGCGAAACCAATATCAGGCCTTGTGTGAGTTAAGTAGATCAACTTTCCTACTAACCTCTGGTACCTGTCTTTGTCAGTTGGATGACTGTCATTATCTTTATCAATCTTACCAATAGGATCCATAGGTGTGTCCACTGGCTTACAACCTAGCATTCCAGTCTCCTGAAGTAGATCAAGGACATACTTCCTTTGCGTGACCACAATTCCCTCCTTAGTTCTGCCAATTTCCATGCCAAGAAAGTATCTGAGTTGTCCAAGATCTTTGATTTCAAATTCTCTTGCTAGCAGCTTCTTGAGATTCCCTATCCCTTCTTCATCGTCTCCGGTAATTATAATATCATCAACATAGACAATGAACAAAGTCATTTCACCTTCCTTAGAGTGCTTCATAAACAGTGTGTGATCTGCTTGACATTGGATGAACCCATGTTTTTTCACAACTCTAGTCAGTCGATCAAACCAGGCCCTAGGTGACTGTTTTAGACCGTATAGGGACTTTCTCAGTTTACACACTTTTCCTGAATTTTCTGGAGTTTCCATACTAGGTGGAATCTTCATGTAGACTTCCTCTTCTAGTTCTCCGTTGAGAAATGCATTTTTGACATCAAGTTGGTGCAGATTCCAATCCAAATTTACTGCAACTGACAATAACACTCTGATGGAGTTGAGCTTTGCTACTGGTGCAAATGTCTCTTCATAATCAATGCCATAGGATTGAGTAAATCCTTTAGCTACTAGTCGAGCCTTGAACCTGTTTATACTTCCATCTGGATTGTGCTTCACGGTAAATATCCACTTGCATCCAACAGGCCTCTTACCCTCTGGTAATTCTGAGATTTCCCATGTCCCATTTTTCTCTAATGCTTGTATTTCTTCCTGAACAGCAGTCTTCCATTCAGGTTGTTGAAGTGCTTCTTGGATGTTGGATGGGATACGATCATCTTCAAGAGAAGTGATGAACGCTTGGAAATTCTGTGAAAGCTTTCCATAGGACACATGATTACTGATTGGATGCTGAGTGCAGGATCTTACACCTTTCCTTAAAGCAATGGGTTGATCAAGATCATCAAGGTCATTATTGGAATTTAGATCATAAATTGTGTTACCTGGTTGTGAGTTTGGGTTGCTTGGATCCTGGTCCAATTCTTGGTTCTGCTCAGGTGAAGTGTTGTCCTCGGGCTCCTTTTGAGGAGGTTTCTCAGGCTTTTCCTTTAAATTTTTTCTAGAATAAACTATTACCTCTTTACTGCCTTGTGTAGTTGACTCAGGTATGACAGAAGGGACATCCAAGGAATTGTTTTCGGGGACAGAAAGAGTAGTATCTGTTTGAGGAGGCAGTGATGAACTCAAAGGAGAAGTAGTGCTGATTTCGGTTTCCCAGAATTGGAATTCATCTGTGGACCAATTCTCCCCCTGAATTGCAATTTTGGGGTAGAAGGGTTGATTTTCGAAGAAAGTGACATCCATGGAAATGTAGAATTTCTTGGTTGTTGGAGAGTAGCACTTGTATCCTTTTTGGTTTGGTGAGTACCCGAGAAAGATGCATTTAGTGGCTGTCGGATCAAGTTTACTACGTAGGGACTTATGGATGTGAACGAAAGCAGTACAACCAAAGACTTTGATTGGGATAGACGAGATTATTCGAGCGGATGGATATGCAGCGAGGAGGATTTGACACGGGGTTTTAAATTGAAGAATCCTAGAAGGCATTCGGTTGATCAAGTAGGTTGCTGTGAGTACAGCTTCACCCCATAATTGTTTAGGCACGTTTGAAGCTATCATGAGGGATCGTGCAACCTCCATCAAATGTCTATTTTTCCTTTCTGCAACTCCATTTTGCTGTGGAGTATCAATGCACGAGCTTTGATGTACGATGCCATTCTCCAGAAGATATGACCCAAGAGTGTTGTGATAGTATTCTCGAGCATTATCTGTCCGAAGGACTTGAATTTTTGCCTGAAACTGTGTTTGAACCATGTTGTTGAAGTTTTCAAATATTTCCCTCACTTCTGATTTCTTCTTCATAAGGAATACCCAAGTCACTCGAGTGTGGTCATCAACAAAGGTGACAAACCATCTAGAACCTGTAATGTTGTTGATTCTAGAGGCCCCCCAAACATCACTGTGAATCAAGGAAAAAGGATGAGATGGTTTGTATGGTTGAATGGAATAGGAGTTGCGAGTATGTTTGGACAATTGACATATTTCGCATTGAAAATTTTTGGAATTTTTATTGAATAATGATGGATATAGTTTTTCAAGATAGGAAAAATTTGGGTGACCTAATCGGTAGTGCCATAACATAACAACACTATCCGTCTTGGTATTAGGGTTGGAAACTACACAAGCAGTCTTCATTGGTAGCCTTCGAATTTTCTCAGCTCTCAGAAGGTAAAGTCCAGCACGCACCTCAGCATTGCCAATCCTCTTCCCAGAGTTCAAGGCCTGAAATTCACACATGTGAGGAAGGAATTTAGTAACACAATTAAGATCCTGTGTTAGTCTACTTATAGACAATAGGTTGCAATCCAATTTCGGAACATAGAGCACGGAGTGAAGAGTAATATCCTTGGAAATAATAACTGAACCTGTGCCGAATACCCTAAAAAGGGTTCCATCGGCAATTCGAACAGAGGAATTGTTATGGCAAGGAGTATATTCATGAAAAACCATGAGATTCCCAGTCATGTGATCTGAAGCTCCTGAGTCCACTATCCATGTAGTGTGATTTTCCTGTCTAACATTTAGGGCATGGGAAAAAATACCTTTCTGGGCTACAGATGCGGTACCAATAGTTGTTCCAGTTGATTGAAGAGTCTGTTGGAACATTTTCTGTAGTGCCTCCAATTGCTCTTTGCTAAACGGTCCAGGATTTGAGTTAGTGCCAGATGTGTCTTCTTCGGCTGTAGCGGTGTAACCTCGGCCTTCTCTGTTTTGCTGTGGCCGAGAAGGTTTCCAATCAGCAGGTTTACCGTGTAGATGCCAGCAAGTCTCTTTCGTGTGTCCAGGTTTTCTACAATGGTCGCACCATGGACGATTCTTCTTCGTTTGGTGGTTGTTGTTGTTGGATTGGGTTCCTCGTGCAACTAGGGCTGAGTTCTCAAGATTTTTGGAGGAATTTTGGGTTCCCAACATCACTTTTTGTCTGCTTTCCTCTCTGCGAATTTCAGAAAAAACTTCCCTAACACTAGGTAATGGCTTAATACTTAGAACTCTTCCACGTACCTCATCTAAATTCTTATTAAGGCCAAGTAAAAATTTGTAGATGCGTTCCTTTTCAATGACCTTCTTGTATAGGAGTCCATCTTCGGGACACTTCCAAACCAATTCTTCATAAATATCGAGTTGTTGCCAATACCGTGTAAGGATATTAAAATATTCGGTAACAGTTGAATCTCCTTGTCGAAGATCCTGGAGAATACTCTTGATTTCGAAAATCGCCGAGGTATTATCGATGTTGGAGTAGGTCTCTCTAGCTGCATCCCATATCTCCTTTGCTGTGCCATAATACATGAAGTTTTCTCCTATGTCATTGGTCATAGAGTTAATTAACCAAGACATCACCATACTATTTTCCAACTTCCAGGTTCGGTATCCTGGATCATCTTCCTTCGGCTGAACAATGGCTTCCGTAAGGTATTCTTCCTTACCTTTCCCGCAGATGAAGATCCGAACAGATTGAGCCCATTGAATAAAATTCTGCCCATTGAGTTTATGACCTGTTATGGGAAGAATGATGCCGTCTGTGGTGCTGGCACTGCCGGAGTGAACTGCTTCAGGTCTGGACGTCACCTCCGAGTTTGATCCTTCCGTTCTGCTCTCCATGGAAAAAGATGATTTTTTTTTTTATACGTGGTTCAGATCTGAATGCTCTGATACCATGAAGAAAATATTCTTCTTTTTTTCTGTGTCAAAACTGAATACAAAGGACCTATATATATACAAGTGGGATTCCTAATCTAAGCCATATAATATGCACAATCACTATCTCTAAGGAAACAATAACTAATTAGGAGAGATTCTCTCATCCATAAAATAGAAAGTATCCTAACACAAGGAGAGATTCTCTCATCCATAAAATAGAAAGTATCCTAACACAATCCTTCTAATCTTGGCACTTAATTACAAATCATAATCCCATATTTCCACAGATGTTGTTAGTAGACCAAAGGAGTTGGGAGGTTTGGGTTTTGGGAAGACTTTTCTGATAAACATTGCTCTCTTAGGGAAATGGCTTTGGAGGTTCCCTAGAGAAAGGAGTGGTCTTTGGCATAAGGTTATTGCGAGTATTTATGGGACACATCCTAATGGATGGGACGCCAACATGGTGGTTAGATGGTCACACAGATGTCCTTGGAAGACTATTGCTCAAGTTTTCCAGGATTTCCCCCTTTTTGTCCGCCTAGTGGTGGGGAATGGGGAGAGAATTCGTTTTTGGGAAGATCATTGGTGGGGTAATCAAACTTTGTGCACTCAATTTGCTGGTCTTTATAGGGTTATTTATGTGAAAAACCCCACTGTCTTAAATGTCCTTGGCAATTCCTTTCCACTGTCTTGGAATTTTAATTTTCGCCGCAATCTTACTGATTCAGAAATTGATCTCCTTCAGAGTTTAATGTCTTCCCTTAGTTCAATGTTTTTCTCTCTTTCTTTGGCAGATTCAAGAGCGTAGTCTTTGTCGTCATTAGGCCTGTTTTCAGTGAAATCTTTTTTCTTAGCCTTGTCAAAAGCCTCAAATCCTATCTTGTTCCTTCCAGCCAAGTTCTTGTGGAGTTCAAAAGCCCCCTCAAAGGTTAAGGCCCTTGCTTGGTTAGTAACACATGGGAAGGTAAACACCAATGACAAGTTGCAATTGAGAAGACCCTACAAATCCCTCTGTCCTCAATGGTGCATTCTTTGCAAAGGAAATGGAGAATCGATAGACCACCTTTTTCTTCATTGCCCTGTTACCATTGGACTCTGGCACAAGTTGTTCAATCTAGCAGGGTTGGCTTGGGTTCCCCCAAGGAGTATTGAGGACATGTTGGTTATTGCTTTTAAAGGCTTGGGGAACTCATTAAGAGGCAAGACACTTTGGCAAATCGCTTGCCTTACTTTGTTATGGATGGTATGCAAGAGAGAAACAATAGGATCTTTAAGGAAAAGGGGAGAACGAAAGAGATGTTATGGGACTTGATTCTGTTCTATTCCTCTCTTTGGGTCTCTTGTACTGCAGCTTTTAGAGGAGTTCCTCTAAGTGTTTTACAACTCAACTGGACTGCGGTTTGCGCTTCAAAAGTTTGGAGTGTTGGGTTTTTTTCTGTGTTTTTAGTTTTCTTTAGTTAGGTGTTTTCTCTTTTGTTCAGTTTTTGTTTTGTGGGAAGGACCTCTCATCCTTCTCTTGGTTTATTCTCTTTCTCTTGTATCTCTTCTTTATCCTGTTTCTTTTCCTCTATTAATATACTCTTCTTCGTTTCTAATAAAAAAATAAAAATAAAAATAAAAAAACCATTTAAAATTGTTTAAATAATCATAAAAGCACACATTCATATTGGTTTATAACAGTAATAAGAATTGACCACTCTCAAAACTTTAGCTTGCTAACTAAGAATTATTGTTCACTTCAAAAGCAAAAAATAAAATAATAAAATGAAATAAGTTTGATAACAAGTAAATAATTATTTCAAAAGAAGTTGTTTTGAATTTTCTTTTTCTTTTTTTTTTTCTATAAGAAACAACGATTTCATTGTGATGAAATATTAAATACAAAGAAGGATGAACAATCCTACCAAGATGTACCTAATCTTCTATACAAAGAAGAATGAAAAAGAAGAATAAAAAAAACAGATGAGTATATCCTATTCCAAAAACTCAAATTCAACAAAATTCACAAATAAAATCTCCTACAAAAGAAACCATATGTCTAGCTCCATGTTTTGCGAATGCATTTGCCGCATCATTGCCTAAGTGAAGAGTCCAAGAGAAGGAACATCCTAACTCTCAAAAAAATGTCAATAATCTAGTGCAACCAAACGTCAAATTTTTGTGGTCCTCTTTCTTTCTTGGTCGCCCATGATATGACAACAATAGAATCAGCTTCTATTAGAAAATTGGAAATACTCAAAGTTTTTGCTAGTAACAACTCTTCTAGAAGGGCTAAAATTTCCGCCTCAATGGCTAAACTAGAGAATGCTCTTAACACTCCACTAGAATGATCTCTAATCAATCTTCCAATCTCTAACTGCCCTAAGTTGCCCAAAGAACATCCACCAAAATATAGCTTGACAAAACCTACCTGTTGAGAGAGAGAAAGAAGAAAGACCTTAATTCTCATTAATGTGATGATCTACTTACAATTGAGAAATATATATATATACAAGGCTAGGAGTCCTAACTACCATACATGTATCCTATATTAACAAGGAAAGGTTATACACTATAAATACATTATATTCAACACTCCCCCTCAAACTGGAGCATATACGTCATATGCACCAAGCTTGTTACAAATATATTTAATCCTAGGACCTCTGAGAGATTTAGTGAAGATGTCAGCTAGTTGATCATTTGAATTAACAAAACTTGTAGCAACACATCCTGATGCGATCTTCTCTCTAATGAAATGACAGTCAACTTCAATATGTTTGGTCCTTTCATGAAAGACTGGATTGGATGCAATATGTAATGCGGCCTGGTTATCACATATGAGTTTCATCTGTTCATCCTTTCCAAATCTCAACTCTCGAAGAAGATGTCTCAACCATATGAGTTCACATGTTGCCAAAGCCATAGCTCGATACTCGGCTTCAGCGCTAGATCTGGCCACTACATCTTGTTTCTTACTCTTCCAAGATATTAGATTACCTCCAATAAAAACACAGTACCCAGAAGTGGAACGTCTATCTGTGGGTGAACCAGCCCAATCTGCATCTGTGTAACCAACAACCCGAGTATGACCTCTGTTCTCGTACAACACACCTTGGCCTGGTGTACTTTTGATATATCGAAGAATGCGGATTACAGCATCCCAATGGCTATCACATGGTGACTGTAGGAATTGACTAACAACACTCACAGGAAAAGAAATGTCTGGACGAGTAATGGTGAGATAGTTCAATTTACCTACGAGCCGTCGATATCTCCCGGGGTCTCCTAAAGGCTCCCCCTGTCCTGGTACAAGTTTGACATTCGGATCCATAGGTGTGTCTACCGGTTTACAGTCTAACATACCGGTTTCTTCCAGGATGTCTAAAGCATACTTCCTTTGGGAAAGGACCACAGCAGAACTGGATTGAGCTATCTCAATTCCTAAGAAATACTTGAGTTTCCCCAAGTCTTTGGTCTGAAAGTGGGTAAAAAGGTGTTGCTTTAGTTTCTGAATACCATCCTGATCACTGCCTGTAATGACGATATCGTCCACATAAACAACCAGATAAATACACTGCCCCAAAGAGTTATGATGATAGAAAACTGAATGGTCTGCTGTACTGTGAAGCATGCCAAACTCTTGAACAACAGAACTAAAACGGCCAAACCATGCTCGAGGAGATTGTTTCAAGCCATATAGAGAACGACGTAACCTGCATACTAAACCAGACTCCCCCTGAGCAACAAAACCAGGAGGTTGCTCCATATAAACTTCCTCGGCAAGATCACCATGAAGGAAGGCATTTTTAATATCCAATTGATAAAGAGGCCAAGAACACATGGCAGCCATGGAGAGAAGCAGACGGACAGAAGCAATCTTGGCAACCGGAGAGAATGTGTCATCATAATCAGAACCATAAACCTGAGTATAGCCTTTAGCAACTAAGCGGGCCTTAAGGCGATCAACCTGACCATCAGGACCAACCTTAACTGCGTAGACCCAACGACAACCAACGGTAGATTTACCCGAGGGTAAAACAACAAGATCCCAAGTGCCATTAGAGTGCAGAGCAGCCATTTCATCTACCATTGCCTGTCGTCAGCTTGGATGGGAAAGAGCTTCATGGGTGCTCTTTGGAAGAGAAACAGAGGATATAGCAGAAACAAAAGCAAAATAGGGTGAAGATAATCGATGATAACTCAAAAAATTGTAAATAGGATGAGGATTACGAGTAGAGCGAGTACCTTTCCGAACAGCAATGGGTAAGTCATTAGGAGAAGGCAGAGCCGGGGTAGGTGAAGCCGAAGGGATAGGAAGTGAGTCAGCAGGTGCCTCAGCAAAAGGGAGAGGAGCAACGACACGAGGGCGACGATGATAAACCTGAAGTGGTCGAGGAGGCATAGCATCAGGTGGGGAGACAATGGGAATAGGCAAGACTTCAGAAACAGGAAGAGACTCAGAAGTGGTGGAAAAGAATGGTGAGTCCTCAAAGAAGGTGACATCAGCGGAGATAAAGTATCGATGAGTCTCAAGGGAATAACAACGATAACCCTTCTGAAGTCTGGAGTATCTCAAGAAGAGACACTTCATGGCTTTGGCGGAAAGCTTGTCCTGTCCAGGAGTGAGAATATGAACAAAGCAAGTACAACCAAAGACCCGAGGAGGAAGGAAATAAAGTGGTTGGTCAGGGAAGAGAAGGGAGTGAGGAATCTGATCATGTAAGACAGAGGAGGGCATACGATTAATCAAATAACAAGCGGTAAGAACAGCGTCCCCCCAAAAACGAAAAGGAACATTACTATGGAGGAGGAGAGTACGAGCTGTCTCAACAAGATGTCGATTCTTGCGTTCAGCTACCCCATTTTGTTGAGGAGTATGAGCACAAGAAGACTGATGAAGAATCCCATGATGAGACATAAACGAAGTAAATGGGGCCGAAAAATATTCCCTGGCATTGTCACTGCGTAACACACGAATAGAAATATTGAACTGGGTTTGGATTTCAGCATAAAATTTCTGGAAAATAGAGAATAACTCAGCTCGATTTTTCATTAAAAATAACCAAGTACATCGAGAATAATCATCAATGAAAGTGACAAAATACTGAAATCCTAAAGTAGACGCAGTCCGACAAGGACCCCAAACATCAGTGTGGACAAGCTCAAAAGGAGACTTTGCCCGATTATTCAAACGCTTTGGGAACGAGACACGAGTATGTTTCCCAAGCTGACATGACTCACACGGAAGCAACGATAAAGTGGAAAAACGAGGGACCATCTTCTGGAACTTGGAGAGACTAGGGTGGCCCAGACGATTGTGAATGAGGAGAGGAGCATCAGTGGAAATGCAAACTGCAGGAGATGAATCTGAGGTGAGGTGATAGAGGCCTTGAGACTCACGTCCAATGCCAATCGTCTTCCCCGTACTCCGGTCCTGCAAGGTCACAAATTTATCAGAAAAGGTAATAGAGCAATTAAGAGTACGAGTGATTTTGCTGATGGAAATAAGATTAAAAGGACATTCAGGAGTATAAAGGACAGAAGTGAGAGGTAGAGAAGGCAGAGGAAGGCCAAACCAATACCTTTAGCCACAGTTTGAGAACCATTAGCTAAGGTAACAGTAGGTAAAGCAGAGGTAGTAGTAATAGAGGAGAAAAGATCCTTATTACCAGATAAGTGATCAGAAGCTCCAGAATCTAGAATCCAGGGTCCAAGAGAAGATGTGTGGGTAAGGCAGGCAGAGGCATTACCAGGCTGGGCAACAGAGGCAACAGAAGCCTGAGATGCGGAAGAGTTCGGAGGCTGAGGCAGCGGAGAATCAGAGGACTGGGCCACATGGGCAGTGCGAGGAGGTCGTCCATGTAACTGATAGCAACGATCGCGAGTGTGGCCAAGTTTATTGCAATAGGTGCAATGAGGACGTTGACCTCTACCTCGGGTACCACTGCGGCCTCCTCGAGAGTTAGTTTGAGAAACTAACACAGAAGAATCTGAAGTGCTATCAAATGGCAAAGTCTGAGTGGGGGAGATACGGAGGAGGCGAGCAAACACATCATCCAAGGACGGAACTGATGAACTACCAAGAATCTGATCGCGGACAGGCTCAAGATCCGGACGGAGGCCAATAAGAGTAAGAACCATGAAGAACTTGTCAAGCTGTGTTTGTTGAGCCCCAACATCAGGAGTAAGAGGCATCACCGTCAAGAACTCCTCCTTAAGAGAGGCAATCTGGCCAATATAAGTAGATAGATCCAAGTCCTGTTGGCTGAGATGGACAATAGCAGAAGCCACCTTATAAAGACGCTGGATATCATTCGTATATAATCCTTTGGCCTGAGTCCAAAATTTAAAACAAGTTTTGTAGGCCCGAAGATGAAGAAGAATCTTGGGATCAACCGATTGCCATAATACACTACATAACTGTGCATCTATCTTCCTCCACTATATGCGGTCAACCTCAGGGATATCTGCCTCCTGTGTAATCAAGTGATCCTCATATCCTTGACCCATAAACCAAGTTCAACAGAGGCAGACCAGGAAAGATAATTGTCACTGCCAACCAATTTCTCCGAAGTAATCATAGGAGATCCAGATATAACAGCGGAAAAAATGGAATTTTTAGTAGTCATATCTACTTATCTGGAGAATGAAGTATGTTTGGATCGAAGAGAGCCCTAATACGGCTTCAGATTGCGGCGTGGCACCACCGAAAAAGGGAGACGGCCTCAGATCGCGGCGTGGTACCACCAGAAAGGTAGAAGAACACTTCCCAAGGCACGTGCAGGGATTGGAGTGGAGAAAAAGTAGTCGGAGCTTCGCCGGAAAGACTGTTTGGAGGGCCGACGGAGACAAAAATCCCCAAAAGAGGTACGTGCAGGGCTCGGATGGGAGAACCAGGGAGGTAGGGAGGCTGGTTGGCGTCAGGCGAAGCTGGAGGAGGAGGCGCGTCGCCGGAAAAGGCCTCACGCGCCCTCACGCGCCGGTGCGTGAGATTCAGCCGCCGGCCGGAAATTTGCGCGTGGACGGCGCGTGGCTGAGATTTTGGTGCCGGTGCCTTCACAAAAGTTGTAGATCTCCTCCAGGCGCTCCTTCTAGTATGGTCGGTGTCGGAAAAATACGTCGTTGGAAAGTTCGCCGGAAAAGTTCGCCGGCGGTGAGTGGTTTCTGTCGACGATCCGACTGACCGGAAAGTATTGGGAGATGGGGAAGGTGACCGGAATGAAACATGGTCACCGGAAGGTTTCCCGGAGTTGATGACACGAGAAACAGGAAAGAATTAGGTTTTCTTCCTTGGCTCTGATACCATGTTGAGAGAGAGAAAGAAGAAAGACCTTAATTCTCATTAATGTGATGATCTACTTACAATTGAGAAATATATATATATACAAGGCTAGGAGTCCTAACTACCATACATGTATCCTATATTAACAAGGAAAGGTTATACACTATAAATACATTATATGCAACACTACCAATGATGGTAGCCATTCACAAGGTGACCCCCTTATCCATCTCGTGATTCTAGAAACTAGGTTCTAATCTAGCAAAATAAGGCTCAAAGGGATGCTTACAAAAGCTTCACTAGTAGAAGCCAACGATGAAAAAGAGAAATACAACAAGTGTCAAATTGGTTCTAAAATCCCCCACCTATCCTTAAAAATCCTAGCATTTATTTCTCGTCAAATGGTCCTAATTATAGATTAAGACACTTTTTCTTAATTGATCTAGGAACTAATTGAGAAATATTGTAGAGATTTCCTGTTTTTTTTGTCCTCCAACTTTCATTAGATTTGAGTTACAATATTAGGACTCTGAGTAACCTCATGAGTTAGATAAGTTCAGCGATTCACATCCAAGTGAGGATCGAGCTATTCCTAAACTGTATAATTCTCAACTAGTGTCCTTGTCGTGACCATTACCTAAATACATTGGACTTGGTCGAGTCATACCGACCTCAAGCGATACTTTGAACCATGCTCAACAATGAGCATTTCTGAGTAAGTCATAAAATTGAGTGTTAACATTAATGTTTGATATCCCCGTGGGATTAGTCGAGGTGCGCGCAAGCTGGCCTGGACATCCACGGTTATCAAAAAAAAAAAAAAACATCAATGTTTGATATGGGGTGTTAACTACCAATTTAGCTCAAAAACTTAAATTATTAGGTAATAGATTAATAACATATACGAAGCTAACTTGTGATAAAGTATTAACACTTTGCCTCAATGCAACCTTCATAAGGCTTGCATGTGTTAAGAAATGTTACCTATAAAAAAAACAGAAAAATGTGTTACAAAATGGTTAATAAGATTCAAACTCATAACTTTCCCTAAGCCAAAGTTTCAATACCAAGCTAAGCTACTAATTTGATTTAAAAACTTAAGTTGATAAGTAATGAGTCAATAATGTGTATCAAGTTGACATGAACTAAAGCTCTAACAAGGACACTTCATTAAAGAATCTTGGCATTTCTGGATGTTACTTTTCATAGAAATACATTAGGGGCCAGCATGTATGTATAGGAGGGTAGTAAGGTGATTAGGACTAAGCATTTTTAAGAGGTTTTGTCAATGAGAGATAGCATTTCTAGAGTTAACGATGCTAATCATTTGGTATGGAGTATCAAAAAGAATGATTATTCTTCACCTAAATCCTTCAAATCTCTTAGATCAATGCACCTTGCTTTCCTTTTCTATATATTTAATTTATTTATTTATTATTTTATTTTATTTTTTGTGGAGTTCCTTTTTTCAATGTGAATTCCTAACCATAATGTTAGTATCTCACCCATTACTATGCAAACCATAAATGCTCTTAATCACCTAGGGCTACAAGAAGTTACTCCTCTCTAGGAAAGAGCCACAATCATTTCTCAATCTAAGTGCTATTCTTTATAGAGTTTTCTCCAAAACCTTTATCCAAAATTTAATACCATCTTTTACACAAACCTGGAAGCACAGTGCATGTAGACATTTCATTTGTGAGTTCCAAATGTTAACATAATGATACTCACCTAATGAAAAAATCGAATAGCATAATATACAAATCACATATGCCCTTGAGGTCTGGCTCAAGTGGTAAAGGGATGGGGATGGTTTGTGGGAGGTTCTAGGTTCAAGTATTAATGGGGACAAAAATTTACCTATCAAAAAAAATATATATACACACACACACATCACATGGTACATTCAAGCAATGATTAAATGAGCATGTTCAATTCAGGTACCTATGATATCTGGTACACCTTTCTTTTCCATCACAGCACGTGCCAACTCTTCAACACTACTATTTGACCTCTACAAAAACAAATTAAAAGTGTTTGGTCTTTCTTTTAGGAAGCTGCAAACAAAAAGTGTATAGAGATAGGAAAGAGTACAAGGAATTATGAGTTATACTTCAACCAATGCAAAAAAGAAAGAGAAAAAAGTGCAAGTGTATGCACAAGAAACACCCAGAAACATCCAGTACGCAAACCCACTGAATGCCTCCAACCCCTCAACACTCATAGAAGAAGGGAATCCTCAAAGAAACCTCCAAAGAAAAGGCTCCCCACTTGGCCATCACATCAGCTACCTAGTTTGTCAACCTAGGCATCAAACCACAGGAATCTCCCAAACCTCTAGAAAGGTAAATAATCCTTCGAACCAAGAATCCAATTTCTGCAGCTCCATCATTCCCTAATAACCCATCATATAACTAGAGCCAAAACCCCTTTCACCTAGAGGAAACTCATACCCAAAGAAGAAGCCTATCCCAAACCTTTCAAGGGATCTCTATGACATGGTGAAACAAACAACAAAAACAAAATTTCAATAAAATTTCATCTTGGTATGAGATTTTTATATCAAAGATGACATACCACAAATTGAGCTGAGTATAGATGATAAAAGTCCTTCAATTTACACAAATTTTTTTCCCTTTGTGTTCAGCTAAATAACTTAACACAATGCTCCACTAGTTTGTTCCCTATTCGACCTTGAATAGTAGATGCCCATCTACTATTGAAGAAAAGACAGTGTTTTCATCCAAAAAAGGGTGAAAGAAAGAGACAAATATATTACACCTTGGAATCAATTTGAATAGCTTACAATTTCATTCTTATCATTATAATTTCCCACTCCCTTATGATTGTTTTTGAGAAAGAACCTACATTATTCTTGAAATTCCTTAATGAACAGATAACCAAAGTACCATCGAAATCTAATTTAGAATCAAAATCACCACTGAAGCAAATTGGTGATAAAGTCAAGGGTCCAAAGAAGCACTATACATATATTTATTGGACTTGTTGCTACAATACATTTCAGATGAAAGAAACAAAATTCATCAACACTAACCAACAATAAACAAACACAATTCATGCTAAGATAGTAAAGATAGTGTCCTTTCAGGGAAAAAAGAAAAAGCCCAGACATACAATGCTTTTGCATCATTCAATTGACTCTTAATTCCATTATTATCATTTTAATTTCCCATTCTCTTATGATCATTTGACAATTAACCTAAACTGCTCTTTAAGTCCCCAGCAAACAAAAGAAAGCAAAATCAAAACAGAGTTTAAGAATTTGAAAAAAAAAATATAACATATGGCTGAACCTATTACATTCTCAAAAAATGTCTGTACATCATTGCCCAAAATAATACAAGCAAGCAAGGGTATTATGTATCAAATAATAATTCTTGAAAGCAAACACAACTCGTTTTAATTTCCATTTCCCCTTGATCATATGATACTTACTGTACACAATTATTGAAATTTCCCATCCAAAAAGTGAGTAAAGTCATGTCAAGATAAAATTACCATTCAACAAATGGGTGAATGGGTTAAGGGCTTGAAAATGTACATAAATTGCACAAAAAAAAAAAAAAAAAAAAACAGCAAGCAAGCAATGCCCGTATTCACACGGATATAGAGAGTATTAACATAAAACAAACATGATTCATGAATATTAAACAACTCAACCAAAAAAGGCAAACACAAATCTTGAAAGAAAATGAATTATGAGGGAGAGAAAAGCTAGCACTAACAACATCAAAAAGTCATGAACAAGTGCTTCTTCACTGTAAATTCATTGTTCCAAGTGTAATGTCAGTAGAAGCTTTAATGCAAACAATATTAGTTTAAGAACACAAAGATAAAACAATTTACACAACGGTATATGAGGTTTTAACATAGTTTGACCAATTATATTATCTATATCTACAAATGAGAGAGAATCATTCCACTGCACTACAGAGAAAATTGCAAAAGATAGAAATCGGATACAATTATTATGTCCTTGAAACCCTTCCCCTTTCAGATTTGAGAACATGTGGTCGGAGGAGGAGGGGTTCAAAGACCAAATGAAGACGTGGTAGGGGAGCTTAAATTTTACTGGGACCTTCAGCTTTGTTTTAGACGCAAAATTGAGAGCCTTAAAAGATATTTTGAAGACTTGGAATAAAGAAGTGTTTAGTCTCATTGAGACTAAAAAGGGAGAAGCTCTCAGACAGGTGGTGTATTAGGATGAAAAGGAGAAATGTTCAACTCTGAATCTGGAAGATTGTGAAACTAGAAAGAAGGCTAGGGAGTCATATAAGTCTTGGGTGTTGATGGAAGAAATCTCTTGGAGACAGAAGTCAAGGGAATTGTGGTTGAAGGAGGACAATAACACCAGATTCTTTCACAGGATGGCGAATGCTCACAGTAGAAGAAACTGGTTGTCCAAGTTGAAAGTGAATGGTTATTGGCATACAGAGGAGAATGATTTAAAAAATAGTGTAGTGCGGGCGTTTCAGAAGCTGTATTCAAAAGAAGGAGGGTGGCATCCTTGTATTGACGGGCTGTCTTTTATGCGGTTAGCTAGCAGTGAGGCTGAGGGGCTGGAGACTCCTTTTTCGGAAGAAGTAGTGTTTGCAGCACTCTCAGATCTAGGCAAGGACAAAGCCCCCGGTCCGGATGGCTTTACCATGGCTTTTTGGCTGTTTTGTTGGAATGTGGTGAAGGTTGAGATTATGGGTTTTTTTAGAGAATTTTATGAGAGGAGCAGATTTGTAAAGTCATTGAATACTACTTTCCTGGTTTTAGTCCCAAAGAAGGGAGGTGCAAAAGATCTGAAAGATTTCAAGCCGATTAACCTTGTGGGCAGCCTCTATAAGTTGTTGGCCAAGGCGTTGGCTAATAGAATTAAAAAGGTTATGGGGAAAGTGATTTCGAAGTCCCAAAATGCCTTTGTGGAGGGTAGATAGATTTTAGACGCACTTTTGATTACAAATGAGGTTGTGGACTTAAGGTTGAAAAGCAGTGAATGGAAATGCTAAAGGGTGGGTCAAGGCAACTAGAGGATTAAGACTAGGTGATCCTCTATCCCCTTTTTTGTTTACTATTGTCACTGATGTGTTGAGTAGGTGGTTGTTGAAAACAGAGGAAAGAAGTATGTTGGAGGGATTTAGTGTAGGTAGGAATAGAAAAAAGGTATCCCATCTGCAATTCGCAAATGATACCATCTTCTTTTCTAGCACACATGTGGAAGAACTAACCTTGATCAGGATCATCTTTCTAGGTTGGCCTTGATGCTTGATTGCAAGGTTTCTGATTGGCCTATACTCTATTTGGGTCGTCCTTTAGGAGGGAATCCAAAGGTTTGTGGCTTTTGGGATCCAGTGATTGAGAGAATCTCGTGGAGATTAGAAGGGTGGAAAAAGACTTATTTATCTTTTGGAGGTAGGATAACTCTTATCCACTCATGCCTATCCCACATTCCTAACTACTTTCTATCCTTGTTCAAGATTCCCGCTTCAGTGGCTACATAAATTGAGAGATTGTAAAGGGATTTCCTTTGGTCAGGGGCTGGGGAATGTAAAAGATCATCTTATTAGTTGGGATGTAGTGTGTAAACTGAAGGCAAAAGGGGGATTGGGATTTGGGAAGATTTCTCTAAGGAATCTTGCTCTTTTAGGGAAATGGTTGTGGAGGTATCCTAAGGAGAGTTCAGTTCTGTGGCATCAAGTCATTCTAAGCATTTATGGGACACATTCTAATGGTTGGGATGTCAACACCATAGTCAGATGGTCACATTGTTGCCATTGGAAGGCTATCACACAAGTCTTTCAGGATTTTTCCAATTATACTCGGTTTGTGGTAAGAGATGGGGAAAGAATTCGCTTTTGGGAATACTTGTGATGAGGGAACCAACCTTTAGGATTCCAATATCCAAGATTATTTAGAGTAGTCACAGCTAAAAATATTATAATATCTTCAATTCTCGGTTCTGCTTGTCCTTACTCTTGGAACTTTAATTTTCGTCGTAACCTTTCCGATTCTGAAATAGAAAATTTAGAAAGCCTCATGTGTTCATTCGATTGTTTGCACTTATACCCATCGGTTTCAGATGCGAGATCCTGGTCTTTATCTTCTTCATGGTTATTTACGGTCAAATCTTTTTTAAGCCTTGTCTCACCTTTCTGATTTATCTCCAGTTTTCCCTACTAATTTTGTTTGGAATTCTCAAGTCTCTTTTAAGGTCAAGTCCTTTGTCTGGTTAGTGGCACACAAGAAGGTAAATACTAATGACTTGCTACAATTGAGAAAACCCTACAAAGCTCTTAGTCCTGACATATGTAAGTTGTGTATGAAGCATGGAGAATCAGCAGATCATATTTTCTTACACTGTTCTTTGACGATGGGGTTGTGGCACAGATTATTTCAGATAGCCGAGATGGATTGGGTCCCCCCAATGAGCATTTCTAACATGATGACCATCAATTATAAAGGTTTTGGAAAATCCAAAAGAGGCATAGTTTTGTGGCAAACTACGTAAATTGCTTTAATTTTGGTTGTGTGGCAAGAAAGAAATGCTAGGACATTTGAGGATAAAGCTAGGAATTCAGAGAATCTATGGGATTCCATTCACTTCATTGCTTCTTTTTGGGCTTTTTGCTCCATGGTTTTTAAGGGCATTCCCCTTAATGTGTTGCAACTAGATTGGCTAGCAGTGTGCAGTTCCAACGGAGTGGTCTAGCTAAGAGAGTTTGTTTGTTGTTATTACCTTTTAGCTTCTTGTTTTTGTATTCTTGTTGTTTAGTTTTCTTTTGTGGGAGGATTCCTCATCCTTCTTTTGTACTTCTTAATTCTATCAATCTATTTCTTTGTTGTTTCCTATAAAAAAAAATGTAGGGGGTGTGCTATGTAAGTTGGATATAGAGAAGGCTTATGATCATGTCAGTTGGAGTTTCTTGATGGCAGTGCTTAAAAAGATGGGTTATGGGGAGAGATGGATAAAGTGGATAGAATGGTGCATCTCTACTATGAAATTTTTTGTTTTAATAAATGGGTCTGCTTCTGGTTTTTTCCAAAGCTCGAGGGGATTGAGACAAGGAGATCTCCTCTCCCCTTATTTGTTTGTGATACCCATGGAAGTGTTTAGTTGTTTATTGAGAAAGGCTATTAGTGGGGGTTTCTTATCTGGGTGGAGGTTGAGAGGTAGGAGTAGTGAGAGGATTCTAATCTCACACTTGTTATTTGCGGATCATACATTGGTGTTTTGTGAGGAGTCTCTAGACCAGATGACTTATCTAAGCTGGCTTCTCATGTGGTTTGAGGTTTGTTCAAGGTTGAGAATCAATTTGGAGAAGAGCAAGTCAATCCCGACGGGTAGGGTGCATGATATAGAGGACTTGGCCTTGGCGTTGGGTTGTAAAGTGGGTGGTCTCCCTTCCTGCTATTTGGGTTTGCCTTAGGGGGCCCCCTTCAAATCAGCGGCTATGTGGGATGGTGTTGAAGAGCGATTTCGAAAAAGGTTTGCAATGTGGAAGAGACAATATATTTCAAAAGAAGGAAGACTCACTCTAATCCAAAGCAGTCTATCTAACATGCCTATATACTTCATGTCTCTCTTTTACTTGCCAAGAAAAGTGAGGTTGAAATTGGAGAAGATTCAAAGGGATTTTCTGTGGGGTGGGGGAGCTCTTGTGCAAAAGCCGCATCTTGTTAGGTGGAACTTGGTTTGCTTAGAAAAAAGGAAAGGTGGTTTGGATGTGAGAAATTTAACTCTGATGAATATAACTCTCTTAAGTAAGTGGAATTGGCGTTTTGCCAATGAAAGAGAGGTTTTTTGAAAGCAAGTCATCAGTCACAAGTGTGGTGAAGAGGAGGAGGGATGGCGCACTCAGGCAGTAAGTGAGAGATATGGTGTTGGGCTTTGGAAAGCAATTAAGAAGGAGTGATTGTTTTTAAATGGAAGGTTAGCCTACCAAGTGGGTAGTGGACAGAGAGTGAGATTCTGGACAGACAAGTGGTGTGGAGATGAGCCACTTTGTGAGCCTTTCCCTTCTTTATTTTCCATCTCTTTGTCTAAGGATGCTTGGATCTCGGATGTTTGGAACCCCGATGGTGATGGGGATGGTTGGACCCCTCTTTTCTCAAGGGCGTTTAATGATTGGGAGATTGAGTTGGTGCAACGTTTTTTGCATAAGATCCAAGCCTTTCGAGTGCAAAGGGAGGAGGAAAATAGAGTGATTTGGACAGCATCAAAGTGTGGCGTTTTCTCAGTCAAGTCTCTTTATTCTATTTTGGAGCCCCGAGTTTCTCCTTTGTTCCCTAGTGGTAGTATTTGGAGGGTGAGTATGCCTCCTAAGGTAGCCTTCTTTGCTTGGGAGGCTTCTTGGGGTAAAGTCTTAACTTTGGAGCAACTTCAAAGGAGGGGGTACTCATTGGCAAACAGGTGTTTTCTATGCCTTTCTAAAATAGAGACGGTGGATCACCTTTTACTTCATTATCTAAAGACGCGGGTTCTGTGGAATCTTCTTTTTTCCCTATTTGGTGTGGCTTCGATTCTCTCGTATACAGTGAAGGAAATTATTCTTGGGTGGCATGGAGCGTTTGTGGGGAAAGCTCGTAAAAAGGCTTGGCAAATGGCCCCTTTATGCATATTTTGGTCAGTCTAGAAGAAAAGGAATTTGTTAGCTTTTGGGAATGAGAAGCTTTCGCTTCAAATACTGAAATATTCTTCTGTATGTAATCTTTGATCTTGGGTTAGAGTGTCTATAGTTTTGAGTCATTCTTCTCTTATAAGTTTCTTAAATTGGTTAGGCTCTAAGTAAGGGAAGGTGGTGTGTTTCTATCCTTTCCCCCTTGGATTGCGACTTTGGGTTGTTTTTGTATACTCCCTTTATACTTTGAGGGCACTGTTTTTGGTGCTTCCTCTTCTCGTTTAATATACATCCTTTTATCTATCAAATAAAAAAAAAAATTATTGTGTCCCTGAAACATCCCATTATGTTTCCTCATTCCTTGTAACTACAGCCTAAACCACAAGCTCCCTTGTTCCAATGGGTGTCTCTCCTTCTTCACGTCTTTATCCACCAAGCATAGTCCAATAAGCACATTCCCATCTCATAACCTTTTTCTCTCGTGGCTAAAATATTTATAGAGATATTCTAAACAACTTTAACCCATCTCCATCTCACATCCTTTTCATACCTAAAATATTAATACAGTTATTCGTATAACTTTGCTATCAACTTAGGAAATATTCTATACAACCAAGCTTAACCAACAGAAAGAACAGACAGAATTGATGAAAGAAAAATGGATTGCGGATAGAGAAACCAAGCACTGACCACATCAAAGTCCAGTTCTACACACATTGTTCAAACTAACATCAAAATGCGATTCAGAAATAAAAATACACCCTTCGAGCTCCAAAACCACGCATTAATTCACATAATAGTAAAATCAACAATGGATCGAGCTTTAAAAAAAAGACACAATTCATCAACCCAGGCCAACAGCAGAGCGCACAGAACTGATGAAAGAAAATCAAACACTGACCACATCAACAGTCATGAAGAAGTGCCTGTCGGAGGAGGAAACGGCGGAGTCCGACTGCGGAGAAGAGGCGACTGATGAGAGCTCAGACTGGAGAGAGGTGAGGCGGTCCTGGGATCGCGAACAGCCGACGACGGTGTGGCCTCTCTTGGCTATTTCTAGGGCTAGGGCCCGCCCAAGTCCCTTTCCCACGCCGGTGATGAGCACAGTCCGGTTGCCGCCGCCGGCTCCTCCGGCGGTTGCTGCTGCCGCTCTGTTAACGATGTTCATCCCTCCAAACGACGTCGTCATGGCCTCACCTGCTAATGCTGATAATAATAGCTCTTTCTCAAACGTTCGCCGCTCCACTCATTTCCTTTTCTCCTTTGGAGTTTCAATTTCAAATGAAATTAAAAAATTATTACAACAATTTAAAAAAAAAAAAATTCGTTTGTAAAATTAATTACATAATTTATATTTAATGCCTATTAATCATTTTTTGAATGGTACAATAATTTAATTTATTTTTTATAATAATTCTTACAAAACATTAAGATATTTTAATTGATTATTATCAAAAATAATTTATAACTTAAAAATAATTTTGTAAATTTGTTTTGAAAACTTTTAAGTCGTGTTTGGTGTAGTTTTCGATCCAAGTATTAAACAGGTAAAGAGTTATCGGGAACAACCATATTCATTAAGTAAGTAATAAATGTACTAAAGTAATCATGAACAAAAAACATGCATTTTCAAATATAAATAAATTTGATAATTTTAATTATGGTGTTGGGATGCACATAGAAATGTAAGGGTAGTATGATAATTTGTTTCAATTTCATTATTAAATAGCATTACAAATAAAAATGATAGAAATAAATAAATTATCAATAATGTATATGAGTTAAATTTTTTTTTATTTAAATAAAAAGTCATATTATGCCTAGTTTAATTTTTTTTTTATTTTATAAAATTTTGAAATGTTTTTTTTGGTAAATAATAAAAACCTATTTGGGTGCATGATTTAAAAACAAAATTGTTTCGTTATTGTTCTTTAAAAACAAAATAAAATAGAAAATTATTTCCAATTTTTTTAGAAATAATGAATTTCAAATTAAATAATAAGTTTATAATTTTAAAAAATAATTTAAAACTAAATATATATAATGACTATAAAAAATAATAGAGATAATTAATGCTTTAAATTCTTTGATAAATTTTATAATTTTTAAGAATAATTTGAAAATTAAAAAAATGATTAATTAATTATAAATTAAATATATAATTCATTTCATCTTATAATAATAATAATAATATTATTATTATTATTATTTTATTTTATTTTCGTTTATCTTCGTCATCCAAACGGAGCTTTATTCTTTGTCCGGGTTTGAAACTGGACGAGGCAGTCATATAACCGGGTCGCAGACGAGACCCGACCCGACCCGATCACTATCATCTACCAGGAATCAATCTGTAACTCAAAGCTCTAGGGGATTCTGCGGAGATCGAACCTTGAGAATCGCTACGGAAAATGGAGAATCAGGGCATGAGTCGGAAAGAGAAGAGAAAGGCGGCGAAGAAGCAGAAGAGGAAGCAGACGAGGAGGGAGGCAGCGGTGAGGCTGCGGGAGGAAGAGGAGGCGAAGTTGAATGATCCGGATGAGCAGGAGAGGATGAGGCTGATGGAGCAGGAAGAGGCCGAGAGGTGCGAGAGGGAGAAGAGAAAGTTTGAGGAGAGCGAGAGGATGTGGCTCGAGGCGGCGGCGGAGAGGAAGAGGAGGAAAGAAGCGGAGGAGGAGGAGCGGAGGAAGATTCTGGAGGAGTTGGAGAAGAAGGAGGTTTGTGGTTCTTTTTCTCCATTTTTATTTTTTTTGTTGGAATTCCTTCGAAATTTTGATTCAGTTTAAAATTGTGTTTGGTTGGGAAGAAGCGAGGGAAAATGGAGAGAAACCGGATGGTTAAGGAATGAGGGGCCATTACGAAGTTATATGCTACTAATATGTTGGTCATTTGGGAGCATGGGGCTATTTGTGAAATTAAATTCTTCTTTCTTCCGTTTTTCAGAAACTTATTTTTTGAAAGGTTTGCATGGGAACTGCAGATTGTGTTTGGTTCCTGAGGAAGTGTGGGAAAAAGAGAGAAACAAGAATGTTGAATGATTGAATCGGAAGGGTGTGTATGTGAAGTTATATGCATAAGACAGGATGTATAGTGTTTAGGAATTACTTTTCTTACCAGTTATCGCAACAGAAAAACGCATATTTGAATCTTACCTATGTGAATATTTGCTTTAAATTGTGTTTGATTGGTGAGGTAGAGTGAGGAATGGAGAGACATCCGACAGTCAGGTTGTAAGGTCATTTTTGCAGAGTTATGTGCTTATATGTGCATCAATCGAGGGATAGGCCTGCTTGTATAGCATTTTGGAAGGACTTCTCTTTCGCTCTGCAGTTAT
Source organism: Vitis riparia (assembly GCF_004353265.1). Classification (NCBI taxonomy): domain Eukaryota; kingdom Viridiplantae; phylum Streptophyta; class Magnoliopsida; order Vitales; family Vitaceae; genus Vitis; species Vitis riparia. The sequence continues at coordinate 841,250 of NC_048442.1, read as the reverse complement.
ATATATTAGCAATTTTCTAGGAAAATTTGCTTTAAATTATGTTTGGTTGCTGAGGAAGTCTGGGGAAAAGGAGGAGACTTGAGATGTTGAATCTCAAGGATGTTGGTTACATGCAGAAGACTGTCTGCATAGTATTTCGGAAGTACCTTTCTTCCTCTTGACTGCAAAAATATTTGTAACATCTGGAGAAGTAATTCCAAATGAAGGCTTAATGGTGATGTGATGTGCTTCTGTTTTTCAAAGCAAGCATTATTTGAAGCATTGTCAATAGAGACAGAAATTGTGGTGGGAGAATTTGCTTTAAATTGTGCTTGGTTGTTAAAAGTGAGGGAAAAGGAGAGGAATTTGAAATTTGAATTCTAAGGGCATGTCTACTCAGTTATATACTAGTAGGCCGGGGGGCATAGGATTGTTTGTGTGGTATTTTGGAAATACTCTTCTTAGTTTTGAGTTGACAGCAAAATTGAGCAATTTGTCTGAAATCATTTGCAGGTTGAAAAGGAGAATGAGTTGAACGAGGATGATGATTGGGAATATGCAGAAGGGCCTGCAGAAATTATCTGGCAAGGAAATGAGATAATTGTCAAGAAGAAAAGGGTCAGGATTGCAAAGAAAGATGTGGACCAACATAGTAGAAAAGAGGTATTGCTACGTCTGTTCCAATTATATGTATGGTTGTTGCCTAGATTATCATATGGGGTGTGCACTTCTCTTAGTTGTGGAAAATTTGAAATGTAAACTTCAATGTTTGCTTCACAGGAGGATACTGAGAGACCCACATCAAATCCTCTTCCTCCTCAATCAGAAGCATTTTCTGACCACAATGCATCAATAATTTCATCCCAACAGTTGTTTGCAGATGTTTCAGAACAAATCCCAAACTTTGGGACGGAACAGGTTTGACTTCTATTAATTCTATATTTCTGTTATTAGTTATTTTCCTTTTTGTGGCTGATGGTTCTTGTACTTCAAGGCTTGCACAAGTATTTCTATTTTCATTTAGAAGATTGTTAGGCCTAATTAAACAGTCATGTGTGCGGCAGGATAAAGATCATTGTCCTTTCCATATCAAAACTGGAGCTTGTCGGTTTGGGCAACGTTGCAGCAGAGTTCATTTTTACCCTGATAAATCGTGCACACTTCTAATCAAGAACATGTACAATGGACCTGGCCTTGCTTGGGAGCAAGATGAAGGACTTGAGGTTTGTAAATAATGCCTTCATGTAATTTTTGTATCCTATAATTAACTGCAACATTCTTTTTCACTGTCTATGAATCCCAGAAACCATTTTATTAAAACTGTGGTTGCCCGATGAAAGAAAGCAACTCATAGTACAGATTTGATGTAGTTAGGAGCATAGTGGCTGAAACCTTCTATATGGAGTGCTGTGCTCCATAGATTGACCTTTCTCATTACTAGTCAGGTTTTATGTGTAAAACTAGATATGCTTATTGAAATTGCATCTGACTATATAGCATGGATACAGACATAGGTGTGCTAATGCTGAAAATATAAAAGAGTGCTACAAGGAACTCTCATGATTTCCTTGGTGACAATGCATTTGTTTCCTGGTTGTTCTGAGCTGATCATGTCTATGATGTCAAAAAAATTGTTTTAAAATTCTGGATACGTCTGGAGCTAGTCGAGAATGCCTCCTAGCATGTCATAACTGAACATACTCGAATCTTTGGAATTGCTCATACTACGTGGCATGGAGAAGGTGAAAGCACTTCTGTGATTGAACATGAACTGGCTTTGCACAATTGTGTTATGTTAATGTTCTGAATTAATGATATAGTAATACCACGCTTCAGACTATATGTCTCATATAGTCTGAAGATGCTTCAGGCCTAAGGATATTTTAAATGAAAATGATGCTTCCACCCCCACTCCCACCCAGGTATGCTCCTGCTCTGGCCCAAGTGTGCCCCCACTCTGTTCAAGTTTGCTCCCACTCCTACCTAAGTATGCTCCCAATCTGAGCAAAGTTCCCATGGTAGCTCCCGGTTTTCTTTCCTTTTTTTTGAATTATTTTATACATGATTTTTTTACTGCCCTTGCTAGGACTTGAAACTGGAACCTCCCAAATCTCCACCCAATCATTTGCCACTTGAGTCAAGCCTCAAGGACAAGCCCATGCTAGCTCCCATTTCTATTTGTGTTTTCATCCATGATTTGGACACTTATTTTTGGAGTACTTTTACAAAGCGGTTATCATGAAAGGTCCATATTGTAGGTGAAATAAGCTTATTATTACTTCTAGTGGTTTTGTCTTCTAGTTTTACATGTTTGCAGGAGCTGCTAACCTTTGTAATTAATATTATCAAATTTTATTTTGACGTGTCTTCATTGCTTATTTGGAACTTGTACACTCTTGTAAATCTTCGTGCCTTTGATTTCATATCATGTGTACTTCTTATCAGAAGTGTTTTTTGGTACAAGTGATTACTGTAAAACTGTTATTTTTGTGCTCTTTGACTCAATTTAAATCAGAAATTCATCTCAAGATTCATTTGGTGGAGTTCTTGGTTTTGGCCTTGGTTGGGTTGGAGTGAAAGATTTTAGCATTTCTGTATCCTACTTGGTGCTACTCAGGAGTAGTTATCTTATCATTTTTTCATTATTGTTTAGTTGATGATATTACTGTTTATCTTATGAGTTATTTCTTTTCTATGTAACTTCTAGTCTTAATGTTTGTTGGCATACCTATATTTTGTGAACTGTATGCTATTGTAGTTGTGCACGAAGATAATCAATATCTTTGTATGATAAAAAAAATAAAAAAGATATTTCCATTTCTTCTTGCAATTTTTGTGTTCACAGAATTACAATTTGCAAATATCTTTCTGGTTTAGGTTGCATTTGTTGAGATTTATTTTCTTTTGTAATTCTTTTGATAGTTTCTTATCTGTACAAGTTCTCTGTACTCTGAGCTTTTGCTCCTTAACGACTAGTAGGCTTTGGGCAACATCTTTTTCCTGGGGTATTGGAGCTGTTCCTCTGATAGCAGTTGGTACTTGCCAAGGTTTGAGCTTGCAGGCGGCAAAATCCACTTGTAGGTGGCTGCATTTGGTGACTATTCACTGAAAAAGGATACCTGTTAATTCTATTACTGAACACAGGCTGAAAGTTATTTCTACCATCTATAATCTATGTAAGATAATACGTGTTAAAAAGAATTACTATATTTATAAAACCATTAATTTTATTTACTTATAGGTGGTTGCATTTGGTAAGTATTTACTTAAAAAGGACACCTGTTAATTCTATTACTGAGTAAAGGCGGGAATGTCATTTCTACTAGCTATACCATATGCTATATAACATGTGTTAAAAGAATTATTAAATGTTATAAAACTTTCCACTCACTGGTTCACACTTGCCTAATGCTCACGGGAACTTAATTTATAAGTTGTGTAACCCTGTCAGCAATTGTCTCCTGTGAAATTCTTGAGGCTTTTCTTCCTCATATTGTTGTATAGGCTACAGAAAGGTGTCAGCTACATACAAGTTTACTGGACTAGAAATAATTATCCCACCAGTCATTGTAGAGTTTGATACCATGGACCCCTTGCTGCCTAATTGTCAAGAAGCAAATTCGAATGGTTTGCTTGAGACTAGAAGACCCTCTGAAACAGTATGCACTGGTAGATGCATCTTTGATAGGAAAAATGGGAAATCAATCGACCATATCTTTCTTCTTTGTCCTGTCGCATTTGAGTTGTGGCAGCATCTTTTCTTTGACTGGGTTCCTGTGGCTGCCGCGCACCACCCCCCCCCCCCCCCCCCCGGGACACAGATTATCTTCATTTAGGGGTATGACAGGGTTCCTAGGAGTAGGGCCCTTTAGCATTTCATTTTGCTTGCAACCCTGTGCCAATTTGGATTGAGAGGAGCAACTAGATCTCTGATAGCAGAGATAGTTCCACTAAAGAATTGTGGGCCAGGGTGCATTACTTGTCTTTGATCTGGGCCTTGATAACTAAGGAGGTTTTTAGGTCACTATCATTTTCCCTTTATTCAAAGGATCTCTTGTCCTTCTGTTTTGTTTCTTCTCTTTTGTTTTTCTTGTGAGGGGGGCATGAATCTCTCACCCTTCCATATAATGTTTCTCTTTTGCCTATAAAATTTCTCAGTTCTTATTGGGAAAAAAAAAAGCATAAAATATTTTTCCCATTCTCATCTCCTAGGTTGTTCTTTGCTTGCAATCCCTCTTCATTTGTCCTTCCACTTTGCAATATGAACAATTTTGAATTGAGACCTTCCATAACTTCCTGGTCTCTCTATCATGCCTCATCCCTTACCAGCTTCTTTTCTTCCTTTTTTGCCTCTTCTTTTTATAGGAAACTAACATTTTCATTGCCGGATGAGGGGTAGGAGCTGGGGAATTTGCTTATTACTTTTTTTAAAGAAAAAGAGATAGAGGAGAGAGAGAGAGAGAGAGAGAGAGAGAGGGAGGGAGGGAGAGAGAATTAGAATTCAAGGCTGAGCTACCCTTCAAACGGACCGCTGAAGGATTATTGATTAATCTTGAAGAGGTTTCTTCCTAATCTTATTATCTACTAGTAGTATTATGATCCGTTAGTATTGGCAATGAGTTTACAAAATAGCAAAGACCAATTTATTATCTAGTGAAAGTAAGGAAGACAATGATAAAGTTCTAAAACTTCCTCAAAAGAAGGAATCAAGGGGCAGCTTTATCTTTTCAATAAAGTTTTGTCTTCACACTCAAATGATAGAGTTATAAGTGCATTAAGCACATTTCAATAATGTGGTTCACAATAGAGATGGTTTTTTCTTCCATTTCAGCCCATACTACTTCCTTGGGAACAACTTTCCTCTTATTGTTATGCTAAGTGCATGCATTTCTAATTATATCTCTAGAGCTATTAAGTTGATCAGTGCATTGTAGTTATGTGTATGCTATGTTTTGGGTGGGAGAACCTCAAAGTCACAGTACCATTGTGTGGTAAACCTTATTTCTCTTGAAATTGTAATATATACTAATGCTGGATTCTTCTATTCATCGACTGAAATTCGAGGAGTATTACATTGAGCATGTTAAATTTATGTGAGTGGACTTGTTTGAGTTTCTTGAGGATGTAGGGCTCATTCATTTAACATCAAACCAATTTGTGGTACTCAAATTACGTCATCTGTTGTTTCTGTTCTTAAAATTTTTGTGGATCTGTGTCTTGAAATTTGTTTTTGGCTTTTTGCTATTTTTCCTTTTGTCCCTTTTTCTTATTTCAGTATACAGACGAAGAGGTTGAACGCTGTTATGAGGAGTTTTATGAGGATGTACAAACAGAGTTCCTGAAGTTTGGAGAAATTGTGAACTTCAAGGTGACTGACTGCCATTTTTAGGCCTTCTATGATCTATCTTTAAAATTTTTGTGCTACTCATTTTGAAACACAAACCTCAGTTTTGAAGCATACCCTAACAAAGGGGCTAACAAATTCTTTGCTTTGATAATATTGGTTCCTTAAAATTTGCAAGATTTTACAATCCGTGAATTTGAATGAAGGTTCTCCTACTAGATGAAAAAAAATTTTGCTAGCTATTCTGTGAAACATAGTGATGCATAGAAAAAAAATATAATCTTTTTTTTTTATGGGAACATAATGGTAAAGTTTCTTTCTATCATCTTGCTCTCTTATTGTAATGAACGTGATATTTGCATTCAGGTGTGCAGAAATGGTTCATTCCATTTGCGGGGCAATGTGTATGTACACTACAAGTCTTTGGATTCTGCTGTGCTGGCTTATCATTCAATAAATGGTCGCTATTATGCTGGCAAGCAGGTTTTATTTCCTTTTCATTATTTCATTTAAGTTGGCACTTTGTTGTAGCTATGAAGAATGAATTATCTACAAATTTCTGCAATCTGCATATCTGTTTGCAAATAATTAATGCATTCCCTGCACCAGAACCTGATACTGGCACAACACTTCATGCTCCTAATTATAGCTGTGCGGTCATCAAAATTATCATGTTCCAAGAATGACACTCCTATGAGGTTTTGGCATTGATCACATTACTCTCTCCTCCTTACAATGGCTGTTTAGCTGACACAGAAAATGATGACTTGTCAATAAAATTTAAATACCCAAAACCGCTTTATTCTTCATCGTCTCCATAGAAAACCCTAATACACTTCTTTTCTTTCCTAATCCCCAACAAACCATAGCCCCAAATCCACCTTCTTCACCCTCAAATCGATCTTTTTCTTTTGACTCTGTTTGCAGGCAAATGGATGTGGAAAATTAGAAACAGCAGTGGCTGTTACTCTTCTTCTTCTAGAAACAACTGTCTTGTTTTTCTGGGCTGTGATTTCTTGATCTGGGTACTGGTCATTGACAGGTAACATGTGAGTTTGTTGGTGTGACCAGATGGAAAGTTGCCATATGTGGGGAGTACATGAAGTCCAGGTTCAAGGTACAACCAGCATTCTTGGATTTCTTACATGAGCCATATTTTCTGTGTTTTTTTCTGGTTTTTGCACTTATATTGTTCGGAGATTAGAAAATTTTGATTGTGGTAATGATAGATCACTTGATCTCCAATCTTACATCCTTGCCAACAGACGTGCTCTCATGGTACGGCATGCAACTTCATACACTGTTTCCGCAATCCGGGTGGAGACTATGAATGGGCCGATTGGGATAAACCGCCCCCAAGATATTGGGTGAAAAAGATGGTTGCTTTATTTGGGCTTACAGATGAATCTGGGTATGACAAAGAGGTGAAGCAAGAAAGCATGGGCTGGAGGAGGAGCACCAGCAATGCAGGAACAGTAGATGCAGATAGGTGAGCTTGTATATCTAGCACTAGATGGTGACAGTATCAAGCATTTTTTTTCCAGGATTTGAGATATTAACCTTTGTCATGATTCAATTTCTCAGTTTCTTAACCTCCATTTGTTTCCAATGAAGGAAAGGCAAATTCTTAAATCAAATGGTCCACTTTTAAGCATTTTCTTCTTTGATGGGTGTAATGCTTCTTACAATCCATTGTCTTCTTTCTATAGCTGTTGAAATATTAGTAACAGTTAAGAGCCTATGAGACTCATCACTACCTCATAAGGGCATTGAGACCATAGCATGTTACACAAAAGTGCCACTTTCTCTGTAGTGTTGTCAAAAATTTTCGAGGTCCATTTCCTAGGCAGAATGTGATCTTGGAGTTTCTATAAAAAGCACAAGAAAGAATAAGATGTTGTCTATCCCTAAGAAACTGCCGATGGCTTTTGCTGATTTAGGAAGCCCTAGAAAATGTATCTCCTGAACTGAAAATAAGAAAATTGTTGGGGGTTTGCAATATCATATTGGAAGAAGGGGGACAGGAAGAGAAGAATATCTGGACCCTGAAACTGAATTTTTTTTCTTGCTTTCTAAAACACATCTGCAGTAGTTTCATTCTTGATTCAGTATTTTGTAGTTAAAAGGTTGAAATAATTGCTAAAGTGACTTCTGGGATTGTTATAATCTACAAAGCATTGGGGAGGCAGAAAAAATGAAGGGTCAGTGGAAAAGCAGCCAGTGATGGTAGTATTGCACATATTTTCAAAATATCGAGAAATAATAAGCTTATTTCCTGGGATCTCAATGCTGATTTTGCTGGCAGTTAAATCACCCCCCTGTTCTTTGATAGCCTATGAAGAGAGATTGCCATCCTGTTAATTCAGTCTATGTTCTTAAATATCCATCAGATTGTGATTATTATTCTAATTAAAAAGATGGCACGTGTATGCTGAAGGTAAGCTTTGATTCTTAGGTGGCAGATTCCATGTTTTTAGGTGAGCTTCGATAACAATTCAAGTGCACACAAAATCTTAGTAGTCCACACGTGGTAAATGTGTTTACCCACATGTTGAGAACATTTACCCTTTTTGCTTACAGATTTCAGTTTTTCTTCCTGTCCTCTGCATTGTTCAGGTTCTTGTTCTTACCTTCATGGTTTCCCTTTGATTATGTTTCATGGCAGGTATCACTCTAGACATTCTAGATCCAGGGAGAGTAGTTACTCACATGGTGAATCTGCTAGAAGGCAATTTGATGAAAATGATGCTCATAAGAACGTGTACCATCAAAGGCACACAAGTAATGGTAGAAAACGAATCAAAACGCATGAGGAAAGATACGAAGAGGAAGCGCATTTTGGAGACAATCGGTATAGCAGGAGTAGAATTCACAATGTTGATTCTGATGGAGATTTGTTGAGGGACAGGACCAGAGACAGAGAAAAACACAATGATCACAGAAGGAAAAGCTCAAGACAACGGGAAAAGGTATTGGAATCTCCGGACGATTATGGGGAGAGCAAGAACAAAACTCATGATTCAGAAGGAGATTGGTCTGATAGGGAGGGAGACAAGTCTGGAAAACATGGTCACACAAGAAAAAGCTTGAAGCACCAGAAGGAAGCAATGGGGGTCATGGATGATCTTGGAGGCAGCAACAACAGTATTCATGAGCCTGATTCTGATGGAGGTTGGTCAGACAGGGATGGAGACCATGACGGGCATCATGATCACACAATGAAAAGCTTGAAAAATAGGAGCAAAATGTCTGAATTCTCAGACGATAGGAACAGCAAGTACAGAACTGATGCCACTGATTCTGATGGTGATTCATCACATAGGAACAGGCAAGGAGACAGATACCATAGTCACAGGCGAAAGAGCTCAAGGCACTGGGATGAATTCTCAGACGATAGGAACAGCAAGTACAGAACTGATGCCACTGATTCTGATGGTGATTCATCACATAGGAACAGGCAAGGAGACAGATACCATAGTCACAGGCGAAAGAGCTCAAGGCACTGGGATGAAGTCTCAGAAACTGCAGATGATGACGAGGACAAAAGGAAGAGAACTCGTGATACTGATCCCACTGGAGATTGGTCAGATGAGGTTGGAGAAAGACACCAAAGTAAAAGAAGGAATTGCTCAAGACACTGGTCAGATGACCATAAGGAAACAGAAAAAAATGTAAAAGATGAATTTCAGGGTCAGGAGTTTGACACTGAAAAACCAGACGTACCAAGAGTCCAAAAACATAGTCACTCTAGCAGAAAGGATGGTTCAAACAAAGAGATGATTAGCAGAGCAGATTTTATAAGTGAGGATAAAAAATCAAATGGGAATCATGAGGCCAGCAGTTCAGATCAACATGGCAGGAGAAGTAAATCATACAATCTTGATTCAAGATACCACTCTGATGAAAATATTGACAAAGAGGGTGACTGGGAACCTGAAAAACACCGAAAATCTAGAAGAGAGAAAAGTACTTCTCATAAACATCACAAGTACAGAGACCATGAAGACTACAACAAGAGCAAATCAAGAGGTGGTGATCGGTCAATCCATAGGAGACACTCAACCAGCTTAAACAATGCAGATTCTTCTGAAGAGTATCAAGACTCTGAAAATAAAGACAAGAGGCATGGTGGAAAACATCAATCTAGTAGTCACAGGCGGCACAGTGAGAAATCTAATTCCTAAAGGCCGGATGATGCTACTTACAGGAAGGTGAGAAGATATGAACCACCTTTTCAATACTTGAGCATGTTGATGATAGTGAATAAGACTTTATATGCCACTTTGCTTTCTTGATTAGTATGCTTTTTGGGGTCTAGTCCTCTGGTAATCTAGGTTTGAGGATTCTGTGTTGCATCCTTGATCTCGTTCTCCTTTTCACTTGCTCCCTTTGTTATATGTCCATTCACAATTAACCGAAAAATGCTGAGACTTAACTCTAAGCACATCAGGTGAAGTTGAATAATTAGTCCTCACAAAACTGTTTTCAGAAATAGCCTATTTGGAAACAGAACTATGGTTGTTGCCTACTCATCCTCTCCGTTTTTGGATCAAAATTTTTTGTAAGATTCCTTCTCTGTAGGGGTGTGCAAAAATTCGATCAAATCGGTTCCAACTAATCAATTTTTAAAGTTTTTTTTGCATGTCCATTCACAATTAACCAAAAAATGCTGAGACTTAACTCTAAGCACATTACGTGAAGTTGAATAATTAGTCCTCACAAAACTGTTTTCAGAGCAGTTTTGAGAAATAGCCTATTTGGAAACAGAGCTATGGTTGTTGCCTACTCATCCTCCATTTCTGTATCAAAAAATTTTGTAAGATTTCTTCTCTGTAGGGGTGTGCAAAAATTCGATCAAATCGGTCCCCCAAGTAATCTATTTTTAAAGATTTTTTTACCAATTCCAGTTTTATATTTCCAAACTAAACCGTTCCAGTCCATGGTTTTTTATTTAAAAATCCAATAATTATTTATTTATTAATTTTGTTATGCATCTTTCTCACTTGATAGGACCTCAAACTGCACTTCCGAAGTTTTTTATTTTTTGTGGGGCTGCTTAGTATGTGTGTCAAACATGCATTATAACAATAGTTATTTGTCTTTGAAATACAATAATATGATTTGAAATGCACTGCAAGATGTGATTTGATTTTTGCTATGAAATTGAACAAAATTGAAATTAAGTAAACCAGCTTAGATCAATTTTAGTATCAAACCAAATTGATTCAATTGGTTCCTCTTTAAATTCAATTAATTTGGTTTTAATGCTTGATTGATTCGATTTGATTTTAATACTTGAAAATTCAGCCTATTAAACCATGCACACCCATAATTCCTCAAAGAAAGAAAATTACCATCCCCCCTTACTTTCATGCTTAGAATGTGGCATCCATTGACTCTCAAAGTTCCTCCTTTACACTAGAATGTGATATTGAAAAAGTGAGATTAAAATAAGGAAAATTCCATGGTACGGATTTGAGATTATACTGAACTTTCAATCTGGGCCATTCAAGCTTATGATAAAATTTTAGTGGTTAAATGATAGTACACACAGATAGATCAAGATACAAACAAAACGAGATCAATTACAAAATAATGAGACATGTATAGTACAAGCAGTAGGACTGGAGTGGGATCAAGGTGTACGTGATCGAGGTGTACACATAGCACCCCTTGATTGAAGGTATTATACTGAACTTTCAATTTGGACCCTTACCATTTGACATTATAGGCAAACCCGAATGCTAATTAGTAATTCCGATACTTATACACAAACTTTAGCGTTGACCTTGAGATCAACATCTATATTTCCTTAGCATTGCTAATACACAAACCTAAAATTCTTTGACAGTATTATTCAATCTCACACTCATAAAATCCTATAAATCTTGAGATCTGCAGGTTGATGCTGCAAGCTAAAAGATTTTGGTCTAGAACAAAAATTTAACAAGAGGCTCAAATCCTATATGTAAATATTTCCCTTCCTGCCTAGCAATGAGTAAAATTTTATCCTCAATTTTTTCATTCTACTTTTTTAGTGTGAATTTTTGTTGTGAAGACGCTTGATGGTTGGTCTATTCTTGGTAAGGCAGCATCAACTGTAACTGCCTCAAAACTATCTTTAGCAAGCTTCTCGAACCCGAAAACATGGACAGAAGCAGCGGAAGAGATACCTGCCAATCTCAACTGCACAACCAAAAAGCCCAGCTGACTTCTCTTTTGTGGGTGCAGGCACAGCAGGAATGCCATAAACCGGATTGGGAACCATGTACTGCTGATAAGATGAGGTGCTGGTAACCGGCAGTGTTGGATACGATGGTCGGGCCTCTGAGACTATCTCCTGTTGTGGAGTTGAATAAACAAAACATGGGACTGGAGCAGCAGCGGCAGCATCATAGGCCTGCTCTGCGTCGTACCAAGGCGGTAGAGGTGGAGCAGAGGGGCATGAGCAGCAGCAGTGAGGAGATGGTAAAGGGGGAGGAGGAGGAGGAGGAGGAGGGGGAGGGAGATAGGGCTTCTTCTTCTTCTTTTTTCTGTGCCAGAACTTGAGCTTCTTGAGAGTCTTGAGCATTTTCATGGCTTCTTGGATGTTGAGATTTGTGGTTTGTAGTAGTATTTAAGAGGATTGGAGATGGTATTTTTTGGAGTGGCCCCTCTGGAGAAGAAATAAAAAGTAGGGAGAGAGATGATGGAGGATTTAGTAGAGAAGGTGAACGTTGTGGTTTCGAATTTTCAAACCTTGTGACCGTTGCTTCTTTCCATCTAGGCCCACTTATCTGGAAAGGAGGCTCCAGCCTCCATTTTTTTTTTACCATTTTTCTTTCTCCTCTTTCCTTTTCTAGTCTCTCCAGATATATTTAAAATTAATTCTTCATTCAGAAAAACAGAAATAAAAAATTGAAAAGGCAGACAGATGGTCGGAGAGTCGGAGGTTAGAGGAACTCTCACTTTGACTTGTTTCCATGCAATCAAAATTTTCTAATTTTTCTCTAGTTTTTGGGTGGTTACCAATCTCTTTTGATTTTAAAAGCTAATTTTGGCAACATGTTTTGAAAACACATAAGAATGAATTTTTAAAAATGGTTATTGAAAGCCATTTTTTATTGTATGAAGGAATAAATTTTATTTGAAACCTCTTTCCAAAAACATTTTTATTCTCCTTCCAACACAATCAGATATTTCTATCTATTATTTTCAATTATCATTCATAACATTCTATTAGGCTGCAATTTAGGCATGTTGGATGAGTTGATGGTTAGTCCAAAGTCAACCTAAACCAAAAAAACAATCAATCCAAGCCTAACTTAACCCGACGTCTAACCGGAGGTATTCAACCCAGCATCATCTCCCCAAGCTCGGATGAAGTTCAAATTGATCAAATCAGATTACATAATTCAAAATACTAAAAACTCTATTCATATAAACATATGAAAATTTAAATAATTAGGATAAAATTTTAAGATGGCAATAAATAAGCAAAAAAAATAAATTTATACCTTTTTAAAATATTGAAAAAATATATGATATAATATAACTTAATATTTTTTTCTTAAAATTTTTAAAAAAAATATTATTATATAATATAATATACATTATAAATATTATAAAATATTAAATAGAATCAAATTAGACTTGAATTATCCCACCGTAGCCAATCCAAATTGGGCTTGGGTTAGAAAAACCTAACCCAAAACCTATTCCCAATAGTGAAAATGATTATCCAAACCTACCTACACTTCGTTTGGACCACACCACCCAAATTCCACCCCTAAGTCTATCAAAAACAACTAGAAAAACATTTTAAATTAGTTTTAAAAAAATCATCTTATTTTCAATTCAAAGTCTACAAATTTATTTTAGTTCAAAACTCGTCAAAAATGGTTTTAAACTTTCCAAAAAATGAAAAAGAACCATTTTCATTTATTAGGAATAGAAAAGCGATTTAGACTTTTGAGATTGACCAATTAGGAAATTACAATAGCATTATACACAATCATACTTTACTCAACCCTAAACTGGCAAATCCAAACCACCCCCATCCCTCTACCTCCATGGAAAAGATGGAAGATGAAGAGGACTCAGCTACTCCGAGAGCTGAATTAACAAATAGAATCCATCATCCCAATACTCCTTTACCAAAAGACAACCCCAAAGCCAACCAAGTACACCAAAAGTCATCAACCAAATCACTATACCATATACCCTCTCACTCTATATATATATATACACAAGTGGGAGGCTGTATTCTCTATATCATATTATAAAAGGAGAAAAAGGTAAAAGAAATTATAAAACAGAAAAAAGAAAAAAAGAAAGAAACCATCTTTCCCCAACCCTTTTTTCCCTTCTTTTTTTGTTTTTTTATGGTACTTTTTGCCCCTCTGAGAGATGTGTGGAGCATACAACACTTTCAAGCTCATCCGAAGAAGATGATGAAAAGTCCCAACACCATGAGATTCCCTTCACAAAACAGAACAAAAAAGAAAACCCCGAAATAGTATCCATAACAAAGCAACATCCAGAAATTCCTTTATCTATATGCCAGGTCGCTCTCCCCACACCCTTCTATTCGATTCTTTTCTCACCCAGTGTGCTCCATCAGTCGCCACGTCCCATAGCATCATCCATGTTGTTCCTCCTACAAAACAAAATTGTGAGTGATCCTATGAGCCAGTTCCATTTTTTTTTTCTTTTTTTTTTTTTTTTTCCTTTTTCTGTTTTGGGTTTGTTTTGTTTTGTTTTGCTTTTCAGGTTTGTTTTGAAGCAGATGAATCAGCAACCAGGCCCCACCACGGATGACTGGTCGTCCGTGCCAGCCATGGCCACATCTGAATCCAGCTTCCCTGGTTTGATCTCTTCCATCGCCGGCAGTTTTATCTTGGGTGACAGCCTCTTCACTTCCTCGGCGGTGTAGATAAAAATCTTCCTCACCATGCTGCAGAACTCACTGCAAGAAAAAGCACGAATTTGAGGGTGGGTCAGATTTCAAATTCAGCTTATGAGGAATATGAAATCGAGAACAATGTTGAATGAACTTACAGCCATGGATCATCGCCAACCATCATCATGTCATCTTCATCATCAGTGTACACAACTTGCCATATGCTTGTCAACCCACATAGCTCGCCTTGAATATCAAACATCTCCTCCAGTTTCTTCAGCAGGTCCTCATACCGATCAAACCGGGTCAAATCTACAGCCCTTCCAACAGCAATCCCTTGCATGTGAACCTACAACAGAGAGAAAAAGAGAAGCTCTATTACACATTTTTCCACTTCGCACCCTGCTGGGCACTTAACGTTTAGAACCGGAAAATTCAACCTATAAGACACCCTTGTGTTACACATACAGGACACAGAGGCAACCTAACATGAAATGGAATCCAGTATCTACACTCATGAAATAATCAGCTTTAAGGACCTGTTTGACAGCTATTCTTGAGAATAGTTTTCTGCTTTTTAAGACAAGAAAAAAAAAACGTTTAATGTAGAAAACACATTTAACAAACTTCTGGCATAAAACAATTTTTAAAAACAAATTTAAGATGTTATCAGCTGTCTTTTCCTTTTTCTTTATAATTAAAAATATAAAGAATATTTTTTGGAAACTTTTGCATCATACATAATCATATGGAACCTTTACAGGGAATAAACCGAGTTCTAACTGAAAAAAACTGTTTTTTATCTAGTGTTCCCAAATAAAATTCTGTTTCTGAAAACAATTGAGAACTATTTTTTGAAAACTATTTTCAAAAACGTTGCTAGACAAACCCTTAATTTTCCTAGACAATTGTTGACAATTTTAATGGGCCGTGGGTGCTTGTGAAGTGTGAAGTACAGTTGTGACAAATTCTTCACATAGGGTCTCAAATGTTTATAATAATAAAGATTTCCGAGATCCATCTATTTTTCCCTTTTTTGGGCTATTAAATGAAGTAAGGGCATATCAATTAGAATACCTTTGTGCAGCTCCGAATTTGCCTGCTTTGCGACTCCTGGGGAGATCTCAGGGACAATTTATCAGCCTCACAACTTACAGAAGGAATATCAGATCGGTTAATGTTAGATGGTTCAGAATGCTGGTCAGATTCAACATCTAAAGATGGAACTGGCTGGTCCTCTCCCACTGTCAATACTGGCAAAGTCTCCTCCACCGTGGAGTTGTCAAGCAGCTGAAAGCCGAAGAGCCTGCAGCCACTGCCAGTGTCCCGTCTCTTTTCACCAGATTCTTTGTTAACAGCTGGTGCAAACGACTCCGTTGCGGGTTCCATTCTATTCGACCAGTACATTGAATTGCTGGAAACTGCAGCGGGGGAGCTATTCCCACTGAAACTGAAAGAGTTGGTCTTTGTAATAGAAGAGAACTTAGGTGATGGATAAAGGTCTCGGCCACGATGTGGGTCACAATATGGGAAACCTGATGGAGATTCAACTGAGGATTTCCACATGCCTAACGCACAAAAATAAAGAGATTCTGGATTAAAACACCATGAAAGAGCAAATACAGTGAAGAAGATCCCAAGACAATAATAATAAATAAATCAAAGAATGCATCCATACCAAGTACAGAGAGATCTGGTGTTGCTGAAGGTAAAACTGGAGGCCTTGCCCGCTTATTCCTCTGTGCGGGCTGTAAATTTGTAGGGGCAGCTGCTGCCACAAGTGGTTCCAATTCCCAAGCTGACACTCTTTCCGGACGAAAGATTGATGCAGGTTCATCCCATTGAACCTGAATATAAATAAAAAATCACAAGCAACTTGAGATCCGAAATAAAAATTGTTTCAAATGTGAAAAACAGAAAATCCATGAAATGCGATAAACCAAAAACTCCATATAAGAGCAACATAAAGCCATACTCCGGCCAATTCAATTTGATAGGACACTGGTTTTAAAAGAGCAAACATCTAAGAATCTAAATGAGCCTAATTACATGGATATCCAAATATAACCCGGTTCAAAAAATTTTGCATGGGAATCTGCTATTTGCAATCCAAACACCTAATTAGATATGGTGCCACAGGGCTATTACCATGAGATCAGTCTTATCAAAAACTTGCTAAAACCGAAAAGACCACCAAGCATCTACACCACAAACCTAAAATGTGGGTTCATGTATGCTACATTTTAATAACAAATATTTGGCTCCCAATCAGCAGTGGTAGTAACCAAACATAAGTTTGGCTGAAAATTTTGATGACTCTTTCATGAAACAACAAATTGAGATTAGATGACCTAAAAAATTATGAGTGATGTAATTCATGATAAAATATAAATTGTATCGCTGAATTTTGGTATTAATTCTGGGGTTGCAAAATATGTCCAGGGGTACAGTAGCCTACTTTACATGCAAAGACGCCAGATCCAATGTCTGAACTTATCTGGGCATTTTCAATTGTAGATTGAATTAGACCAACAAGTCAGAATCTTAATGTTTTGCTCATTTTAGACTAGTTCTGGCCACATAACCAAATTTGAGCTTGCATGGATGCAAATCTTTCTGCTCCCAACCTCAAGAGGGTCATATACCCAAATGGTTGCTTGGGACAAAATTCAAGTAGAATGGGAAGCAAATTCAGGTTAGAAGACCCACTAGCAAGTTGCATCTAAATGGAGGGACAAGCACTTATGGTTTTTCTAATGGAAGCTACTGTACGGGAAGAAAACCATTTCAAGGATTTAGTTGAATATCACATGGGAAGAAAACCATTCAAATCCACTTTTTTTATAGCACTTGAGGACTAATACATCCCTTAGAATGGAATACAGAAATGATGGTAAAAAATGAAACATCACTTCATATGATCCTAAATTATATGCAACAGATGGGATTCATTTCAAATGCAATAAAAATGAAATGAGTTCAAGTTCATGGTCATTGAGAATACAGCAGCTTGGTGGAAAAAAATATTAACCTTCAAGGATCTCCACTCAGAATCAGCCCATCCTGATGATGTATTCTTGTCCCCAACACCAACAATTGTGCCACTGAACCTGTAAATTTAAAAAAGATTGGGATTGATAAACATTTCTAACCTCCTATTAGAACAAATAAGAAGCTAGCTATGGAAAATACCTTCTTTCAGGAACTTCCTCACCCTCAAATCTCATCTTAAACCTCATCCCAACAGAGAGTTTGTGGTTGCGAGCTTCAAGGTACTTGTTGAGGCTTACAATGAACTCCGACCGACTTGTTCTGACATAAGTTGTGCTAGTTCAGCCAAGAGAAAGAATTCAAATAATAACGTAACAAAAATGCACTGCTATTCTAAAAAGTAGCATAGTAAAAAGATGATTTCAAAAATTGCACACCATAGACTTTGATTTAACAATGATAGCAATCATTTTCTCAAGTCATTTCTGAGGATGTTAGGCAACAGGTTAAGAAGAATAATGTTTTAGTGCAAAAGCACAGAGAGGGAAAAAAAAAATGAAAAACACACTCCCAAAGTAGAAAAAAATCAGGAAGCAACATGTTTACATCCTCTTCCCCCCCCGCCCAATAAAAGTTGTGACATGTTTGGAAGCCTCAGTTATTTCATTTTCTAAAGGAATTTTTTCCAGAAGGAAAAGATAAACTTAAAAGACACAACAAGAATTAGCTCAAAACACTTGATAATCAGAACACAATAAATGCTCTTCCGAATACCATCCAAGAAATTACACACCCATCAAAATACATGTCAACATCCAAAAAGGAAAAAAAAAATATGAAGATGTTCACTTTTTCCCCCTAAATGAGGCCACAGAAACAAAACCTTGGTTTATAGAAGACAGAAAAGAGGGTTCCGGTTGAAATTGCATGGGAGGCTGTGGCAAGAACTCCAAGATGCATGCTGTGGCTGGATATAACAGAAGATGGCATATTGCTTAGTTGTCTCATGAGCCTCCTTACTCCAACGCGCAGTTCTCCGTTTTCACCCCTGAAATATAAATGATTTTGTCAAGGCAGTACAAAAGGTAAAAGCACATTAACTCCATCATGATATGATAACACCTACCTTAGGAATATAAATGCATCGCCAGCCACTAACTTTTTGGAGCTAACAAATACACTCCATCCAGTAGTCAACAAGTGACGCCTAGGTTGCCCTGCAAAATGATGCTTTTATTTTAAGTCCTACCAGTATATAGAGGCTGAATAACAAAAGCACACCGCAAACAAAAGCAACAAAAATACCAATATCATCAAATTCCTAAGTGACATAAGTATGGTTTTCTTGGATCCCAGTTCGGAACAACCTCTTTCACAGGAACATGTATCAGTTGAAACGAAGGAAAAAGATAAAGAGGCATAGGTCCCCCCAAACAAAGGAGAGAAAACTATAAATGAAAAAATAAAAGCAGAACAATGAGGTGAACAAGAATAGAACCGTCTCAAAAAGTTGACAAACTCAAATGCTGCAATAAGAAATGACTAACTTGGGACACTATTCTTTATCCAAACATCATAAGCTATTAGCTCCTTTTTTGGAAAGGAAGTTTGCCTCCAAAGTTACCTGATTTAGGATTATTAAGAGAATCTACAAACTAAGGCAGAAAAGAAGTCAAGAAAAATGAAGGTAAGCCAGATCCTTTTAAAAAAATTGCTTCCCCATTGAATTAGGACACTGGATCTCCTAGTATAATACTCAACAGACATCTTTTCTTAGCTTCCTTAGGATCCAATCAGTAAGCTAGTATCTCAAACATAGACATTTCCCCTCACCCAATAGCACTGGAAAATGCAGATAGTATATATCACACATGCCGATTGGAATAGGATCCCATGCAATATGGATATAGCATAGCACAAGTTACAAGATGACTGGCACCACAAGCACCCAATGCCTAAAAGCGCCTTCATATGTGATTCTAGTTTACAGGAACTGTCTCATTTCTGTATCATTGATTCTGCAGACAACTTGCTAGCTGGGGCAAGGAAAACAAAGGAAAAGAGTTACCTTCATTCTGCAGGTATTCTCCTATGTCTCTAGTCTACAGATATCCTCCTATTTTTCTTTACACATTCTGCAGGCAACTTGCGTGGTTGTTAAATAAAGAAAAAGGAACAAACAATAAAAAAATCATATTCAGTTTGACTGTGGTTTTAAATACCCAATAAAATAGGTCCAACTCAACTCTGAAAGTTGGGGAATCAAATGATTCAACTTAAAAGTCTAAAGCAACCACAAACAGATTCCCCAGGTGAGGAAGTTTAGCATACTCCAGACACTTATTAACGATATCCACTATCAAAACAACTTCATAGCATATAATGCCGACAAAGAAAAATATATAAACAATGTCATCTGAGTTAGAGTAGAGAAAGTTAAACAAAATTATGCAGATTACATGATCAAATGCTTAGACCCATAAGCTTAAGTAGCATTAAAGACAAAGCCATTCCAGCCAAATTTCCGGCTTAGGCGGTTAGCCTGCTCTAGTTGTAGCTAAAGCAACTCAGTAACAATACAAATTCACAGCATAGAATGTTAACCTCGAAATATGTGACGAAAGTGCCATTCATTGCCATGCAGATCTGCTGCAACCAATTCCTGCCAGGGTGGCTGCTGGGACATATCCTGAATAGCAACAGGAACCAAACTAAGCAGGAGGAAGATAAAAATAAAAAAATGAAGTGGATGAAAAAGTTAACATGCTAAAAAAAGAAAAAACTTGGATTAAAATTTTAAACCAACCAATGGAGGTAGACAATCATCTGCATGTCTTCGAAGAACAGAGAATCCACCATGGGTGCTCGTGTCGGAAGCTGTAAGCGTCTTGCAAAATGAATGGACTGTGCATCTTTGAGGTTCTGGGAGTGGAGGATCAGGACTAGTAATCTCACTTTGCTGATTGAAAAGAGAGAATAGAAAGCAGGCAAGCACACAAAAGGAAAAGAAGAGATATAAATATCATGAGTTAGAAGCATTCATAGCTTGATATTAAATGTAGATATTTAAGTAATGGTTTGTAAAAATTAGCTTATTCCAGGTTTTTACGATAAGAGAAAGGGTGAGAGAGCTTACATCTGGTTCAGGTAGCAGAGTTACTTGGGCATAAACTTCATCAGTTTCTGGTTCTGCCTATACTCCAACAAAAAGGGCACATTTAAACAAGGATGAAAGAATGACCAATTTTTTTGGTAAAGAACAAAGACGCAGAGATGAAAGTGGTCCACTATGATCTTGAAAACTGATGGTGAGCAAAACCTTACCCGAAGTTGAACATGAACTACTTTGCAAAGAATTTTAGATGGCAGATTGAATGAGGGCATTTGCTGGTCTAACCCTTGATGTGTCGTTGATGCTTCAAGCTGCAAGAAGGATAAGATTTATAAAGATGGAATTGATACGATAACAAAAACATTATAATATGTAAATAGGGGCCTGGGAGATTCAATTCAAGGTATTAGAGAAGCAAATATCAGTATTTAAATAAATAAAGCATTAACCAGAACCTCCTTTGCACAATAAATGAAGAGATAGGCAAATAGATTCACACATGCAAATCATAAAAATCAAAATACAAAATAAAGCAACAAAGTGTAAAAGCTTCGTCAAGACAAATATGTAGTACGCTCATTAAGGAGATAAATCAGGTGGAAATTGACTAAATTAGGTTTATCCTGATCATAAAAGCTAAAAAACAAAATACAGGAACAAAAACAAAAAGGCTCTTTGCAAGCACAACACATAGACCACTGTCATTAAGGACATTAATCTGATGAGATTTAACTAAATTAGGTTTCCATTTCAAATACAACAAAGAAAATTCCATTTTGTACACTGCATATTCAAGTAGTCATTGGTACACATCACTGTAAAATCAAATACAACAATTTACATTTCAAACTCAATGGAAAAAAATGCCATTTTGGGCGCTGCATACTAGAGTAGTCATCCATACAACATATCACGTTAGAGTCGATATACCTGTTCCATGTGACCTTGTGGAAAGTAATAAACTCGCTCCCCTTCGCGGGGAACAGTTACCAGGGGTCCAGCACAGGCATGCCACAGTTCCTTGTATAGAGCATCACAAGGAGCTCCTAGAAGGCAACAACAGGTCATGGAAAATTAGAAACACGAAAAGGAAGCAAAAATCAAAATTTAAAAAAATAAAAAATAAAAGCACAAGTACAAACTGCTAATCATTGAGTCATGAAAACATGCTACTGGTGATTAAAAGGAGTCATATTATTACTAGCATAAGTATTAAAAAAAAAACAGAAATAATAATAATATGAGAATAACACCAAGACATGCATACTCATGCATAACTAGCAATAGAGGTCGCATCACATGGTTTTGCTCACACAAATCAAACCGTCAAGCTTGCAACTTATCATAATCTCAAGTTTGTAAAAAAAAAAGCACCTTTACATTTTTTGAGACGCCGGTTTCTAGAACATATGCTAAACAAACCGGCTTTATTCAACTCAAATTATGAAAATTCTAAGAACTTATGCTTGTTGCTATTACAATCATCATGGTGTGAACCCTCTCCAACAGTAGGCATACAATTCTTTTCCAAATTTTCTTCAAACAGCTTTAAGCTCTGTTTGGATGGCACAAAGAAATGCTTAGCATTTCCCTTCCCTTTTCCTGAGATCTAAAAGGAGCCACTGAGTCATAAATTCTTCCCCTTTCTAGTTCTACTTAGCATCTCTCGCGAGTTGCAACTGACAAGTAAAGGGAGAAAATTTTCGAAAGAGTCAGATCTCAAACCTGCATGAGGTCCTCCTGATGGATAATTCGAGGCTACCAGCGCCATCAGAAACCACACAGATGGTCAAATCACTCAATTTATTGCAACAGCCCCCTCAATGAAATCGCGAACCGTAAATAAAAAACCCTAAGCACTTGATGCTTTTTGAGCTGCCGAATTAAAGCTTAAATGACTCAATTTGGTGTCACTGTCTCTGCTTTATACCTCAAATGCTGCAAAAGACTGTAGGCTGTTCGAACTTTAACGGCAATCAAAAAGAAAGCGTGAACTGTTCACAAGCTGTATGTACCGCGAAACACCTTTCTTTATAGCTCAAAATCAGCAATTTTTCTGCAAAGTTAAAATTCAAAGATTCTTTACCCGATAAAGACAAATTGCTTTTCTTTTGAAGCCAAAAAGTGGAATATAGAACATATTTCCAATTCCATGCAAGAACATTGTGATTCAGAAACTTAATTCACAGGGATTCAGAGAGAGAAACACATTTAACTAAAGATCATATATAAAAACCTAAATTTCAGCACCATTTGGCTGAAAGAAACTGCGGGAAAACAAACCAAACAGCCCCACAACTCAGCTGAGCTCAGCCTAATGCAATCCCACGGCTCAGTGCATACCTCAAGACACTTGTTTTCTCTTCCTTTCCCCTCTATTTTCTCAGCCATCAAACAGAAGACAAACAGAAAATTCACATCCGTGTCCACTCAGATCCACACGAGGTCAACGAATCGGTGAAAACGCCCCGTTTGCCCGCCATGAAAATGCAGGAAAAGAAACGAGACCGCAGCTCAGCTGACCTGACCCGACCCGACCCCGACACCACCGCACTCCTACGAAATTCCATCCTCTCTCTATCCCACCTCCACTTCCTCCGCCACTAAACCACACCAAACCTTAAAATCAACCTCCGCGTCAACTCGGATCCACGCGAGGTGAATGAATCAGCCAAACCGCACTGTTCGGCCGCATAGAAAAATGCACCAATCCACCAAACCGCATCTCAGCTCAGCTGAGCCCAGCACAGTCACACGCCCTCCCAAATTTCCTTTTCCCCCCTACTTTCTCAGCTACCAAACGCAACAAAACCAAAAAAACTCACCTCGGATCCAGAAGAAGCGAATGGAACGGCACGAAACGCGGCGTTTCGCTGGAACTCTTCCCGCAAAAGAGCAGCGTCGAATCGGTTAGGGTTTTTTTTTTGGAAACAGGAGAAAAAACCAGAGAGAGGAGAGATGGATAGATCGAAGAATCAATGGGTCTTTGCCTGGTTGAAGCCGACACGACCATTCATAGAAAAATATTAATTAATAATAAATATAAATTCTTAATTAGTTCTGCTCTCTAAACGCTATTTTTCTTTATATGTATGGCTGGCTGCTCCTCCCTTTGATCCCTTTTGGACGGGTGCGCATTGCGCATACCTCCTCGCATTTTCAGAAGATGGTAGAAGGTATGGGCAGTGTAATTTTAAAAAAAAAAATTAATTTGTAACAAAAATTTATTTTAACTGCATTGAAAAATAAAAATAAAATATTAAATTTGAATTAAAAAAATTCAAATATTCAATTTTTTTTTTGGGAGGGTGGGTGCGCAGTGCGCACATGCCCTAGGATAGAAGTGGAAAAAGGAGGAGCAGAGATTCAAAGGGTGCCCTGATATCCCTACAAGTTTCCTTTCCCGTGTCTACGCCCACAATTTGTTTTTTAATATTAAATATAAATCATTTTAATATCGCTCATCATCATAATCTTCTTCTTCAGTCCTTTGAACGCTTTCCACATTTTCTTTAAGCCCCTTCTACTATTCGTTATTTACATTTATGCCCTTCTTCTTTGACCTTTCAATAATAAAGTCTAGTGTGAGAAAATTAATTTAGGAGTTTTTAATTCTCAAATGGAGAAAAGTCAGAAAACATAATTAATGCTTACAACACTCTAAAAAGATTAGTGAAAATATTTTAAATTTGTTTTAAACAGTAATTTTCAAAACAGATTTTGGAAATAACTATTTTTATCGAAATTTTATTAAATATGTTTTATAAGTTAGAAATTTATTTTTTGTTTTTAAAAAATAGAAAATTGTTTCAAAAAAACAATTGCATATAAAAAATAAATAAATAAATAAGAGGTGATGCAAACTCAATATTTTTATAATAGTTAAACATAAGTCAACTTATGTTCATTTTCCCCAAGCTTTAATCGAGTGAGGATTCCATTAAAAATGATTGTAATATAAGCTTTCAAATTTTATAATTAGATTAATCGACTTCAATGAGCACTTCCAAATTTTTCTCAAGAGATGTTTCACTCTTAAACTCTCAAAAGATACATCACATTTAGATTTTTCTCTCAATTGATGCCTATATTTGAGTCCACCTCACAAAGTATACAAAAAAATATTTTATATAAATAAAAGTTATAGTTTGTAATTTTGCACGATGGGATTTGATGAAATTATGATTGAATGATGCATTAAGATGAAATGCAAGTTTGAAAGTATACTCTAAAACATCCCTCAAGGCTCAAATAATATTCAAAAATGATTTAAAACCCCTTTCATCGTGAATACAATAAGGTTTTGAGTCTTTAAATATGAGTTGAAAGCTAAAGTCATTTTACACAACTTGGGATAATTGACCAACTGGTCAAACTGATTACAAACTGTTGGGTGGCAAAAGATATGGAAAGTGACCATTAGGTCATAAGAACTCTACCAATTGAGCAATAGACTCAACCAATACCTCAATTGGTCAAGGTTACACTTTTAACTAGTTGAGACCAATTTTTTCCACTTTGAAAATTTTCTTGAATCGATCGATTGCTTAGTCTAATCAATTGACCTCTTAGTTCGATTGATCAACCTCTTGGTCCACCTAATTGACCTAAAAAAAAGAAAAAAAAAGTAAGAAGATGATGTATAAATGAACTTGAATGACTTGAATTGTTTTAGTATGAAAACTTTAAAATTAAAAAATTCCCTTTAATGATGAAATGCATGATTCTAATGCACTAACAACCTTGGAAATAAAATATAAAAAATAAGTTTTGATTTATCTTCTCTTTTATATCTTCTCCTTATTTTGATTTTCCTTTGAATTAATTTTCCTTTATGATTAATACTTTAAAAATTTTCTTGCCTAAACAAACTTATGATAAATTATTAGTTTCAAATATTGTTTTGTTATTATCAAATTTTAAATCAACCAAACCTTTATTTTCCAATCTCCCCCTTTTTGACAAATACAAAACCAATGTTGCTAGAATATTCTCCCTCAATATATACTCATTTTTATTTATGAAAATATTAAAGTTCAAGAATTCTAACGAGTATATCGGGAGTACTAAAAATAATATAACCAAATATAAATAGCATAAAAAACAATTAACAATATGAGAAGCCATGCATTAAATCCGATGCATGCATATATGACGAACTAACCATATGGTATTAATATTAATAAGAAAGCTAAAACAATAATAATATTTTAGAATTACTTCACCTCAAGTTAGAAACTTATCATCACTTCTTCCATTTTGTGTCATCAAGAAAAAATCTCAACTAAGCATAATGAAGGAATCGTAATATCAATCAAAAAATATTTTGTAAATATAAACATTAGGCATATCGTCGTTTTTCATAGAAATATATAATAAGAAATCATTTTACTTTTTCTTTTAAAACATAAGAGTCGGCTCAAACTTAAAGCATTTCCAATTTAAAACATAATTTGACAAAAAATAATGCAAGGGAATGAGAGGATATACAACATATGGCATGCATAAGATAACATTATTAAAAACATGTAAGCATATGATCATTTTATTTCACCTAAGATTTTCATAAATGACAACTTATTCTTAATCCAAATACTTGATTACTAATTATATCAATCTAATCTAAATTATTTAATATTTTTTTGTGTGCATGCTCATAATTTAAAAATATTATTAATTTTACTTCATGAAATTTCAATTCCACGAGATGATAAGACAATCAAGGACATATAAGTTAAAAACAAAAAATCCTTAACTTGTTGAGTTTTCATTAATATGATTCATTCGAGGATGACTTACATTGTTTAAAATCGTTTTGAAGATTGTTAGCCCGTTTGGTGGTATAATTAAAAAAAAAAATTATTTTAAAAAAAAAGTATTTTAAAAATTTTATAATATTATTTGATGGTTGTTTCTCATAAACAGATTTTAAAATAAAGTGAAATAGATAATAGTTTTTAAAAAATAAGCAAAAGTTTTATTTTGAAGAAAAACTATAAATTAGATTATAGAATGGATTTTGTAAAGAGTGGCAGGAAAAGACAATGGGCAATTTGGTCCAATAGCGGTCCAGTTGCTAAAGACCAATCCGAGAAATGGGGCAACAGTGGAAAACCAC
Organism: Vitis riparia; assembly: GCF_004353265.1. NCBI lineage: Eukaryota > Viridiplantae > Streptophyta > Magnoliopsida > Vitales > Vitaceae > Vitis > Vitis riparia. The sequence continues at coordinate 814,825 of NC_048442.1, read as the reverse complement.
GTGGTTTTGTTTCAAGGGTATTTTCATAAATTTAGGATTTCAATGAACAGATATCTCACTCTAGTTAAATTAAGCTTTGACCATAGCAAGTGTCACACCCCTGAAGATCACACTAAATTTTTCACGAGTGCTCGGTGCTAAGGACTCTTCCTTAGCCAACCTTCCTTCCCAGCTTTTAGAACAACAGAGTAAAAGCAAACTCAAGCAAAGTAAAAGCACAGTAACAGGGACACCAACAATTTACAAGAAACTTTTCCCAAATTGTATTAATTCACTCTACAAGACAAAATTGTTCCCCTGAGTCAGAGTATAATGCTCACACCCCAAGCATTAAGAGAATAACCCTATCCCAATCTCTCACTCTCTAGTTCAAGGATGCAGAAGCCCTTTTAAAAGACTCAGCTTGCAGTTACATATTTGAATTTCCAAATTCAAAAGTTAAAGTCAATCTGGTGGTTATGCAATTGGCCAGAACTGCCCATAACTACCTTGCATAACCACTCACCACCCAGATAATGGCATGCACATGAACCACCCACTTGCACCAGCCATTAGCCCTCAGCTAACTACAAGTCAATTAACTACTTGACTTAGTCACTTGCTGTCTAAGCTAGCTGCCACTAGCTAGCTGCACTGCCATCTCCTTAAGCCTTGCTCACCAAGATGCTGGAGAGTCGCCCTAACAAGCTGCCTTCTTCCCCGCAAGTGCCTCTTGTGATCGGATGCCCATCAGCATGTCTTTGATCAAGGCCTTCTGAGTCAGGCAGCGTGCACCAACCAGCTAACCAAGTGTCAAGTGCATCAGTGTGCCTTCCCCACACTAATGTGTGAGCCCATGCCATGTCTAAGTGCCCACGACTTGGGCATGTTGCTTGCTTCCCCTGTCAAGTCCAGCTTTATAGCAACGAGTCATGGCATTGTGCCCATGGCTGATCTCTCTTGGTGCACAGGGTATCGTGCCCCTATGTTGTGCGTAGGCATCATGGTGCGAGTCAACTGTTGTTTGGTGCCCCATAGACCATGGCATTGCGCCCATGGCTTTCTCAACTGGCTCACCGCACAAGGTTTAGGCACCCTCGTGCCTGCGTGGGAAGGAGGTAGGTCGCACCAGGCCCCGTGTCGTTGCGGCCATGGGGTGCACACCACAAATGTCGTGGAGCCCATGTGTGCGTGCTCGAGTCACGATCGTGTGTCCTAGGCACGCCCAAGGCTGTGCTATGGTGCCACCTTGGTGCGATGCACGCGATGCCCATCTGGTGCGCACGCGGTGCATGTCTGGCTCGTCCATGGTGTGTGCGTGTGGTGCGCGCGCGGTGCACGTTTGGCTCGCCCGCGACCTCCTCACTTGGCCCCTAAAGTTTGAACCACCAAACCTCCAAGCTTTCCTTACTTTCTGCCTAGGCTCTCATGAGTGCAAGGCCTACCCATGAGGCCTTTTCCTCCATGGTTGAGTCAAGAGGCTAATGGGCTGACAGTAAGGACATAAAGACAAGTTACAATGGCAAGTGGTTAGCTACATTTCTATAAATGTCCAATGGCTTGTTGCCACATCAATCACACAAACTAATAGATATTTTTTTTTTACAATAATGTATTTATTATATATATATGTTATTGTTATTTTAAAAAAAATAAATTTGAGGCAGCAATTTTTTTCATATTTTATTTTTTTACACAAATTTTATAACCTATTTTTTTTCCATTTTTTATTTTATAAATAAAAGGTAAGCACTGTATTCAAACCGATACTTAGAAAAATCAAATTGAGTGATTCATGAAAAATCATTTAGAGTGCTATGGGACCCTCTATGAAAGGTCGTCCAGAAATCCTATTGATTCACAACCGTTTGGGAAATGCTAGTTGTTTGGGGATGCACCTATAACTATTTGGCCCAAATGCCCTAAGGTCATGTGGTTGGTTCCTCACATTAGACGGACAAGTCTTAGTCGGATATAACAAGACTAGCGGCTGACTGTCTTTCCTGCATTTATTCAACTTCAATGCACAAATTGTGTGTCAGGCACACTCCATATTAAATACGGTTGTTATTAGAAGACATTTCATTATTGGCAACTCATCAAGGCAAGACAACCGTTATGCATCGATAGTCAACGTCATAATACCGCATAACCAAGCGCAATTAAGATGTCTAGAAAGGCGTTACACTAGAACATACATAAATAATCACGCAGAATCCACAAATGGAGGACACTTTTTTTTTTTTTACAACATTCCTTTACTTACTTTGGCTACTTACTGACTTTAACATCAGAGAGGAGTGCCCAGATATACCATTCGGACATCATTTTGTGTAGGAAACACAACCGTTAGTACCTCTAGCAATCCAGACGGATACTTACTATTGGTCGTGTCATCCCTCAACCCCTACGAGTTAGGCGGGAGACTCCAATCGAACCGTGCTATAACATTGACATCGTTTATGGGAAATACATAAAAAACCACATAAGCACTATGACCAACATTTCTCCCGTATTCCAATTAGCCATGGCAGTTGATCGTTTCCAAACATGACAAGCAAGAATGGAGAGAAAACAAGAAGACACGCCCTTGAAGATGCTCCATGGATAAGTAGTATATTTGTTTTGGATCAGTTTGGAACTAATTGAAATGAAACGAGTCATGTCTGTATGAACCCTATGGCTTGCCTACTCTGTTCTCACTGGCTGCCAATCCTGCCAAACTAGGACTAATGGCTAACCTCGGCAAACTCACCAAGATGACAAGCACAAAAAAGAAAACAAAGTTGAGAAGAAAGTTTATCTGAACACATAGTCATTCCATTGTGGCAGTGTGGTGGAAGGTAACACAAGAATAATCATCAATCAAGTTAAGATTTCTTCTCAAGAAGCGATCGTCTTGATTGAAGCAACGAATTGTTATTGCCCCAGTGACAGATTCTAAAAAGTGGTGAATGATCATAATTTTTCGAACCCCAACCATCCTAACTAATTCTTTGGCAGTAGTAATATAGTAAGCCTGATACCATATGGAGATCGCAAAGATGGATACAAAGAGAAGGAATACTTGCCAAGCAACTTAGGACATGAATGATACTTGATAGCTGAATAAGTGCAAATACTAATCCAGCCAATTTGTATGAAATGTTTGTGTCTACTGTGCTCTGATCTGTAGAAGGTCTATTAAGGATTTGACTTGAGAGGGGTTGACTCAATGAACGAAATGGGTGCCCGAAAAATTGCTTTGATCATTTCAGCGAAAAGGTGGCGTGCGGTCTCAGTGGCGATAGTTGATAACAGAACTGCCATTTCCAATACGAACATGGAGCTTCCCCCAGTCAACAAAAAAAAAATACATTTATCAATTGTTCTCTGCTAACCCTACTTCCCCCCTCAATTGCCCAACCAATCCAGTAATTACCACCCATTTGCAGTCCTTGGGAGAGAACTTAACACAAAAAGGATAACTAGAACCAGAGCTCTTTTATGGGCAGAAGTGATAAAGGTTGAATAAACATGCCATTTTACCCGACTAGATTCTGTTTCTTCTTCATGGATGCCATCTAAAAGCTTGCCATTACTGATGGGGTCATGCGAATTTCCTTCTATGAAACCAATTTTATTTTTCTACGGGAGTTTGTTAGTTAAGCAGTTCTCTTGGATGGGTTCACTTGGTCTAGAGATTTGCTGTGGGCAATCTCCGTTTAACAAGTTCACTATTCGGGTCTGCAATCAAATCTTCATATTTTCCAGATTGAACAATTATTCTATCCTTCATCACCAGAACAAGGTCAGAAGCATCTAAGAAATCCAGCTGATGGGTGACACAAATGACAGTCTTCTGAGACAAGATTTGCATAAGGCATTTATGGAACAGGTGTGATATGGTATATGCATTAACAATATTGAAAGGATCATCAAGGAGATATTCATTTGAATCACTATAGATTGCCCTTGCCAATTGGACCCTCAGTTTTTGCCCTCCCACTCAAGTTCTTCATTCGCTCTCATGTCAAAACCTTTGTCATTCTCCAGTGCATGCCCAAATGTATGGACAAAGACTCCAACACCATATGGAAGAAGGAGCAGAAAGCATAAATGAAAACAGTAAAGAAAAAAAAAATTCCAGGGGAGGAAGAACAGAAGATGAGCATAAATAGCCTCATTTCAATGGGAAATCCATAGGCTAAAATGAGAAAATGATTCAAAGCATATTTTTGACATAAACAAGGCAAGATTTCTATCATCAGATTCAAAAACAGACCCAAATGCATATTACTCTTAGATGAAATCAATGACGTTGAAAAGAACGAAAATTAAAAAAATAAAATAAAATCTGAGCAAATAAACAAAAAACCAACCAAACTCAATAGAACCAATTGTGGCCCTTAACGTCCACACCAAATGGCAAAGATTGAATGTTCAAAGATGGCAGAGAATAATGGAGGACCGAATGTAAATAGGAACACAAAAAAAAAAAAAAAACAAGGAATGTACCCAACAACTTTGACACAACTCGCTTGACTTCCAACTATGGTTCTTTTTCGAAATCCTATATATATAAAAAAAAAACCTGTGGACACGAGTTTTTTTTCTTCTCACCGAAAGCAATGAAAAATTCTTCATTTCTTCTTTGAAATCCTCCAATGCGTGTTACCAGTCCCTTTCCTCTATGCTTTTCCTCAAGACAATCCCAAAATTCCTTTGTTCCAAAAAAAAGGAATTTTTTTTTTTTTTGCAATCCTTCTTTTTTTTATGTATTTGTGTCAGCCTCCCAAAAACTCAATCTGTTGAAGGAAATCTACTTTCCTTTCTTTTATTTCCCTTTCTTTCCGAAAATCAGAATATTTCTTTCTTTCTACGTAGGATCTCCTCTTTCCATATGTATGCAACCACATTAATCATTTTTTCCTTTCAAAAATATTTTTCTTACCTTCTTTGAGTGCATGTGCCTTAGTGAGAGTTGAACAGCAGCCTTCATTCTCTTGTCAAACAATAAAAACGAAAATAGAGAGAATAAAACCAAAAAAGAGTTAGCAATGTTGCAACATATAAAAGAATAAAGTAAAATAAAATAAATAAATAAAGTAAAACAAAGTAATTAAATACAATAAAATAAAATGGTCAATCCTATGCGGGTCATGCAAGTCATGCGACTATGTGAGTCATGCAAGAAACGTTAAAAAAGTCTAATTGGCCCAGGAACTTATTCAGAAATACCGTAATGAAAGGAACATAGGAGTTTGTCGCTAGGTATTTGACCAAATAGGATCGTCCAGTTCCTATAGAACCTATCACTAAAATACCCCTAGAGGGGGATAGGGCTAAGCGGAGCAAAAATGGTGAATCAAAAACTTTCAATTTAACTTATTCTTTCAATTGGTATTTATGTTTATTCTCGTATCTCGCAAAAATGGAAACTTAGGTAAGTGCTTTATAAACATATGTATGCCTAAGAGGGCCTAGGGGGGTGTTTAATGGGCCAAGGTATGCCTATACGGGCCTAGGGTGAGACTAGGTGGGCCTAACTAAGTCTAACCTAAAGTGCACCTAAATGAAGCCTAATCTAAACTTGAAGGGCAACCAAAGTCATAATATGGAGCCGGATAAACCCCTCAACCAAAGTCTCCAATGTGTTTCAGAAAATATAAATAGTATGAGTAGCAATGGACCACCAAGGAACTATCGTGGAGCTCTGGAAGTGAATTTAAAGACATGTATTAAAAGGACAAAATAGAGGGTCTACACATCCAAGAATAAGACTAAAAAAAAGAGCAAGTTCACAAATGATCAGATTCAACAAACAACCAAGTGATCGTGATGTTCATACCGATACAAATGGTGTTTTGGAATTAGCAAGAGAATAAAGAATAACAAAATGTGAATGAGAGTATAGTAAATGACAAAAACCAACCTTAACACAACAATTTTTGGCTCTTTCTGCCCACATCAATCAACAATATATTGAATATTAAAAAACGACCAAATGGAGAAATCGAATATGAGTAAGAACTCTAAGAGTAACAAGAAGCGTACCAAGACAATCTTGGTTGTAATCACTCATTTCCCGTTCCTGTATGCTTAATTTCTTTTTTAGAAGACGAAGTGGCAGCCTCCCCCTTCAAGACAAAGTGGTAGTCTGCTTTTAATCTTTGGAGAAAAATTGGTGCATGGCTTTTTCCTTTTAGGAAAATCCATGCGTGGTGTCCCAACTCCCCAAGTGGCAGCCTGACTTCTTCTCAATTTTTATTTTTTTATTTTTTAATTTCTTTATGCAACTACCTTCCATGTCTTCCTAATGTGTGCTTGTGCTACATTTGAACTGGTTGTGCTTCCTCTATTCCAACCCCTCATGCGTGAATATATGGCTGTCATTTCCTTAGAATCCTTAATCATGTTCGCTAGAGCCCACAAAAATTCCCCACCATCTCTAATCTTCCATTTTTTAGATGCCGACTATGTTTATATGCAATGCCATGGTGTGGTTGCAACTTTTTGGAATCAAATCTGCAGCCTCCACTTTCCCCAATGTGTGGCTGCCTGTTTCCTTTTAAAACAAATATAGCCATAATGCCCTTGACGCAATATTCTACTTCCTTATCTAAATATGACAGCACATAATCTTCCATAAATCAATCAATCCATTTTCTACTACTCATCCGCCATCAAGGATTTTTCTATTAAAAAAAAACAAAGGTTAAAGCTTCTCAATTTGGCCATGGATTCTTATAAATTCTCCATAAAAAATCCAACCACCAAAGATGGAAAACACCCATGGATCTCTATTCAAAACCTATTCGGTGTAGCACTAACGACCACCAAATTCCATTAGATTCACCATTGAAAATTTAGCTACCCAAAGCTCCACTCAAATCATCAAGATCTCATGCAAAAATAAGATAAAAAAAAAATCACTCACATGCATGCAAAAAAACAAAACCAAGCAACTGCTCACCTAATCTTAGGATCATGCAATCAAATTCAAGATTAAACCTAAGTAAACTAAGCCTAAAAATGCACTTAAGTGGAACCTAGTCTGAAAATGCATCTAAGTGGAACCTAAACCAAAAAAACATCTCAATGACCTAAGCTTAAAACTAAACTCAAGAGGTTGCCAAAGTCACAATGAGGGCGAAGATAAATCCCTCTATTAGAGTCTCCAAGGTGGCTCATAAAAGATAAGCTACATCAGTAATAATGGACCATCAAAGAATTGTTGTAAAGTACCAAACAAACACATAATAGGACATGTGTTAGAATGACAAAATAGAGGGTCTACAACAACATACGATATAAATCTCAATTATGTTTGAAAAAGCAGGTTCTTGAGGACTTCATAGCTGAATTAACCCAAAAATAGGTATAGATTGATACAACCGACCAATGGTGGATCCTTCATGTAAACGGAGTCTCAAGAACATCAGGAGCTTAGGTAGGGCTCGTACTAGTCTCCCATACTAGGGAGCAGATTGAGAAGTCTGCTTGCCTTAACTTTCTCACATCTAATAACGAGGCTAAATATGAAACAATGATAGTTGGCTTCAATCTCGCTTTGGTGTTTGTAGCAACAAATGTGGAAGTGCGAAGTTATTCCCAGTTGGTGGTCGGACAGATTCAACAAGAATACGAGGCTAGGAATGAACGCATGACCCATTACCTCAAAGGTGTAGAAGTTTGTCTAGGCAAACTAGACAACTGGCGAGTCAAGCGTATACCCCGTGAAGAAACTACAAGGCAGATGTGCTGGCTGGAGTAGCAACTACCTTGCCCATAAAAGATTTCCTAATGCTACTAGTCTACATCCAGGTCATGCCTTCTATTGCTCCAGAACGAGTCAATAATATAGCCCAAATGGACATGGGATGGATGTAGTCCATCGTTGATTACCTTTGAACTGGAGAAGTCCCTGAGAATAGAAAACAAGCACATTAGCTTTGCATTCAGGCTACTTGATTCACTCTAATCAATGATCAATTGTACATGCAGTCATTTGAGGGGCCTTATTTGAAGTGTCTGACCAATTCGAAAGTTCTATGTTTTGGCTGAATTGCATGAGGACGTATGCAACAACCACCTAGGGGGACGAACCGTAGCACATTGAGCCTATTCTCAAGGCTATTATTGGCCTACTATGAAATGAGATGTGAAAAATTACGTTAGAAAATGTGACCAGTGTCAGAGACATGCACCAATTCCTCGACTCCCATCTGATTACCTTAACCCAATGACTAGCACATGGTCATTTGCCCAATGGGGAATGGATATAGTTGGCTCATTGTCAACCGATGTAGTTTTAAAAAAAGTTTCTATTCGTAGCCACCGATTATTTCAGTAAGTGGGTTGAAGTTGAAGCCTATTGTCACAAGCTGATTCAAATGAGCCTCCCAATGGGCTTATATAGAGCTAGGAAGCTTCTAGAGACTCCTAGAGTAGGAAGAGTGTGGAAGGTTTTAGAGATGCCTGGAGAAATCCACACAACTCTACACTATGGTGGAAGACGTGAGAGGAGTCCACAGCCTTTTAGAGAATTCCAGAGGTCTCTTGTATATCCTTGTACATAGGCTTGTACCTAGAAAGATGTAGGACATTCTAGAATATACTTGAGTTGTAAGGAACCCTCCAAGGTTCCAGAGAGCTCCATTGGTTCCTATAAATAGGCGAGGGCCTCATTTGGCCAAGACACCAAGCAAGTGTGCTTCCAAGCACTTGTAAAAGCTTTCTTGAGTTAATAAGAGCTTCCATTCTTTAAAGAGTTGCCTACTAAGCTTCTTAAGCTTTCGAGTCGTGAACGTCTTAGACTGGCAAGCTAAGCATTGGGAGCAAGACTGACTTAGCAAGATCAAGCATCTTGACTTGCCTAAGTGCCGCATGAGCTTAGTGAACAACTAAGTTCGTGACACTATGCTAGCATAAAAAATAAAGATGTGACAAAGTTCATTTAGAAAAACATTGTGTGTCAGTTCGAACTTTCTCACATTATCGTTACAAACAATGGGCCGCAATTCAATAGTAGTGTTTTCTGGACATTTTGTATGAAGTTGAAGATTTCTATTCAACGCCTTGATACTCGCAAAACAATGGACAAGTATAGGTGACAAATAAGATATTACTGAATTCCTTAAAGAAACGGTCGGAAGGGGCAAAAGACAAATGGGTAGATGAACTATCTATAATATTATGGGCTTATAAAACTACTAGCAGACAACCAACTAGGGTCACCTCATTTGCTTTGGCATATGGCATGGAGGCCGTCATTCCAACCGAGATAGGGATGCCCACAATCAGAACAACAATGCAAGAGTCATGGGCAGACGGTTAAGATCTTGAAAGACATCTAGACTGGGTGGATGAAGAGCGTGAGCCCACAACTATTCGGATGGCCTTTTACCAGCAAAGAGCAATGACGTAATACAACAAGAAAGCATGACTACGGTTGTTCCACCCAGGAGATTTGGTGCTAAGACGGGTCTTTGAGAACATGACTGAAATAGAAGTTAGCAAACTCCAGCCTAATTGAAAAGACCTGTATATTGTAAGCAATGCAAGAGAGTCAAGAGTGTACCATCTACAAACAATAGACGACATGCCACTACTTTGCCCTTGGAATGTAGCTAACTTGAAAAAATATTATCAATAAACGGGTTTGGTATGCCTTTTATGCCAATGGCTAAAAGCCTCATTATATATAATGCTTAAATGGCTACAAGCCAGATGCTATAAGGAGAACCCAAAAGGCAATATCATAATGGCATATGGCGTACGCCACAACTCTAGTTAGCATAAGGGCATAACTAACGAAGCAAAAGCCTAGCCAAAGAATCAACCACTATGAGAGAAAGCTTAAACGATTGAAGCTAGCTAATGCGGCTAAAAGATAAGTATAGTAACCAAGGCACATAGGCATTAGTATTAAACAAACAAAAAACCAAGCTAGCATTCATGTGTCAAACAAGAACATATAATATCCATTTGCTAATAGGAAACAACAAAGCCAAAAACGACTAACATTTGTATGCAAAATGAAAGTAAAAAAAAAAAACAAGTGATAAGTAACAGTTTCAAATGAGTCTTTAAAGCATTATCACCAGCTGCTATGGCGCCCTCACCATAGGTCGAACTATCACTTTGCTTGGCCCCTTCGCTCAGCACAACTTCTTTGTCGTTATCCGACAGAATGCTAGGGATGTATTCGATAATGCCATGTTTCTTCATATAATAATGGTAGTTATAGAAGAACATTTCATCCACTTGTTATTGGTAGGCCACCTCCAGCTTCTTCTCTTTGACAAAGCTGACCTTAGCATGCTCAAGCTCCAGCTTGAGCCGAACACCTTTCTTCTCTGCCTTTGCTTTGGAAGTCCCTATGACAATGTTGTTTGACTTCAACCACAAGATCTTAGCCTGGAAGACTTCATTTTCCAACTCGGTTTTCCTCAACAAGCTTGTCTCCTCTTCGATCCTCTTAAAAGCGACAACCTTAGCTACTTTTGTTGCCTCTAGGTTGGCCCATAGTTCCTGTTGGTCGTCCACATTGTGGGTCGTGCATGCCCGGATCTTCTCAGTCGCTCACAACTGCTCAAAGAGATGAGCACACTACCTCATCAAAGGTCGTCATAGGGTATATAGAAGAAATGAAACAAGTATAGAGACGCAAATTTCATACCACTTCAATCGTCTGTATGGTCATATAGTCTTCCAAGCGCATGATGGCCTTGATAGTCACATCTATAGTCCTGTGCAAGACACGAGCCATGAAGTTATAGGAGGGATCGATATTTATGTCTATTGAGATCCTCTCCATAATCGAGAATAGCTCATTCATGTAGAAAGTTGGTAGCTCCATTTCAATGAATGTGGGGAAATGCTCCAACAGGATGTCTAGCTCTTCCTAGCTAGGCACATCAGTAGGAGCAGCCGATAGGGGTTGTGTACTAGGCGTAAAATCATCTATTGAAATGGTGACCGTCTCCCCTAACCCGTGAAACAAGATACTCTCTACGTTCACTGTCTTGGGCATAGAAGGAGATGTGGGAACCGACATTAAAGGAGGTGTGGCAACTAGCTTAGAAGATGAACCCTTCTCACGACCCGTTTTCTATTTTTTGGCTAAGGGGCCGACCGTGATGGCTTCAGTCAACATTTTTTGTTGTCGTTCATGAAAGCCTTCTCTTAGGTTAGTAGCAATTTCTTCTTCTTCTTCTTCGTCCACTCCTTCAATGATAGGCAGCATGATTGGCTTGACGTTCTCACATGACTCGGTCTCCTCCACCCCGAATGTCTCATCCAACTCACTTATAGTTTCTTGAGCTTGAGGGCAGACGATAGTACACTTTTTTGCCGACCAAGGGGCTAGGCTTGAAGCTGCCTAGGAAGTTGAACCAACAGCTTGACGCAAAGTCCCTTCTTGGCGCTTCTTCTCTCGAACGTCCAAACGAGCTTGTCATACCTCAACGTCAGCAAGTCGAGCAACCTCGTAAAAAAGTAGGTTCTTTAACACGAAGTGCTCACCTGACACAAAAGTCGGTGGTGCTAGCCAGATGAGAAGAGATATCATAAACGGTTTAGGCTGGGCAAAAATGGTCTTCAAGTTATTCTTTGTAAGCAGCTTGTTGTGCTTCTGTTCAATTTGGTCAATTCTGAACAACTTGTTAAGATGGACGAATGACGACTTCTCCACCCACTCAACCAAGTGACCTAGTTTCTCTTTGCATGCATGGACAGAGCACCTATTAGTGTGGCTACAAAAACATAAGTATAAGAAGGAAACAAATCATGAAAGCACTCGATACTTGGGATTTCTAGGGACCGCGTGGGTTGAAATAGCTTGTTCGAACCCTCTATTGATCTACTCCATGGGTTAGACACTAAGACGTGTCCTTTGGCCCAACCTTTGTTGGAGTCTAGCAATCTGGTTACGAACTGCAAGGATGGGATGTGAGACGATAGATTGAAGCACTCTTTAGGGCTCATATTAATTGTGTAGACAAACAACACTTTTAGCAAAGACAAGTCCAACTGTTATAAGGTATTTAAAACACTGCATCCTATCAAAATCCGAAAGACATTGAGATGGATACAGGCATGTGGAATCTTTGAGAAATGAAAGAATTGCTTCATTAAGGATGTGGTAGGCAGCGGGAGTCTCGCTATGAATTGTTCTTTAGTGAAGTAAACCATATTGTGAGGAAGTAGACGAAGCCTTTCCATCTGATAGCTGAATGGAAATCGAGTCTGGAATGTAGCAACTGACACAGAATTCCTGCTTAGACAACTCATTGATTGAACGCTCCATTAGGGAACGACCAGATCAGGACGACCTAGACTTGCCACACTGAGCTTTGCCACTTGTAGATGTGACCCCACTTCTATCCTTAAGTGCAGACGAAAAAAACGGTTGGATGAACACCTACGTGACAGCAGTGCTAACTAATCAACACAAGAATGGCTTAGAAGTACACCTAATGAAGAGATAATGCATCTCTTCCTCTAAACAATTTGAGCACATAACTTGCAGAGCAAGTCACACATAGGTTGTGTCAAAACTTCACACCATGCCCTTATCTGAGGCTAAGAACTCTACTAGATGCGATGTATTACACGTAGGAAATGACATTAAACTCAACTCCTACACCACAACGGTTTTTATGCTAGTTTTGAGAAGCAACGATACAGACATCGCTCATAGTGTGTTCAACGACGAAAAAAAAACCACAACAATAGTAAGAAATAACAACAAAAAAGGAAAAAACATGTGCCTGGAGACTAACAATGTATAGCAACTACAACTGTCTCATGCAAAAAAACGGATTGCCAAAAATGGAGACCACGAAAACTTGAAGAGTCGTCAATGGTGAGGAGGAGAGCAAAATAGCAAAAAGGAGGAATGACAAAGGAATGAGTTAGCACCAAAAAGCATTCACCCTATATAAGGTATGTCTACAAAGTTCGAGGTGTTTTAGAGGATGCGCCCGCCTGACATTATGCCTCGATCGATGTGACTCCACGACGAAGGAGATTCAGACACGTAGAACTTGGCGCCAAAATTTTCAAATTCCCAAAGGTTGCAACTCTTCCAACTAGTTGTGTGCCTCTTACCCGAGCCCAACTACAAGACTTTGGGGGCATTGTGGGACCCTTTATGAAAGGTCATCTAGAAATCCTGCTGATTCAAGCTATCTAGGAAATACTAGTAGTCTGGGGGCGCACCTATAGTCGTTTAGCCCAAGGGCCCTAAGGCCGTGTGGTTGGTTCCTCACATCAAATGAACAAGTCTTAGTCGAAAATAGCAAGACTGGCGCTCGATTGTCCTCCATGCATTTATTCACTTTCCATGCGCGGATTGTGCGCTAAACATGCTTTACATTAAATACAACCATTACTGGAAGACATTCTATTATCGGTGACTTATCAAGGCAAGACAACCATTACGCATCGATAGTCAACGCCATAATACCACACAATCAAACGTAATTAAGATGCTTGGAAAGACGTTACATTGGAACAGACATAAATAGCCATGTAGAATCCACAAATGGGGGACACTTTTTTTTTTTTTTTTTTTTTTTTTTTTTTTTTTTTTTCTGCAACATTCTCTTACTTGTTTTGGCCACTCACTCACTTTAGCATCAGAGAGGCATGCTTGGATATATCATTCGGACATCTTATTGTGTAGGAAACACAACTGTTCGCACTTTTAGTGATCTAGACGAATACTTACTGTTGGCCATGCCATCTCTCAGCCCCAAAGAGCTAGACAGGAGACTACATTCAGAACATGTTACAACAAGTGCGTTTGATAATATTTTTATTCAAAGTATTTTTAGTAAGCGTTTTATCAAAAAATAATTTAAAAAAATCATCTATCAAATATTTTCCCAAAACATAATTACAAGTGATTTTTCAATATCAAATATTTTTTAGATTTTTAAAAGTGTTTTTTAAATTTTGTCACCTATTTAGTAACTGTTTTTGAAAATAACTTAAAAAATTAATTTTTAAGAAGAGTTTTTGAAAACTGTTATTTGATTTTTATAAAGCAAAAATCTATTTGAAAACTTAAAATGATTTTAACATTTTTAAATATGTTTTAAAAATATTTTTTTTATATATGTAATGCTTTATTTTTAATCATTTTACATGTTTATATAATTTTTTTTAAATAGGCTTAAAAAAAGAAGTGAAAATAAAAGAAAACAACTAAAAGATATTTTTTGAAAACACTTTATTTTCTATTATTGAAAACATAAAACTATTATAAAAAACTATTCCCAAATAAGCTTTTAATGTTTTTTCAAAAACATTTTTTAGGTTAAAAGCGTTTTCTATAACCATTACAAAACAGATTGTTATTAATTATTTAAAAAAAATTAAAATGTTTTAATAAAAAAAATCTTAAATATACTATGTTTTTTTTCAAATAGACTTATAAATATGAAATATATTTGAATCGATATTTAAATAATTGGTTATAGTGTTAAAGTGCGTTTGTGAACGATTATAATCCAACACTTATATGATAAAAAATTTCAAGTGTTAGAAAAATTAAAAGTGTTTTCTAAAATTGTTATCAAACGGACTTTTATAGCATGTTAAATAATGATTTTAAGAAATGTTTATAATATTTTTTATATTTGAAATTTTTTATATTTCAAGTATTAGAAATGTTTAAAACAAAACACTTCATAAAATCACTGTGAAATGCAATTTTAATTAGACTGATATTAATCATATTATTAGGTTATAAAACTCCTGATGATGTGAGGTCCATCATCCCATATGTTTGGATACACAAGGATACAAATCCCAATCCTAAATTGAGTGTTTGGACACGCATAAGCCCATATCCAGAAAACCCCCAATTCTCAACCCAGAAGCTTCTAAACACAAAAATGGCGCCTTAGTTTTGAATTCTAACATTTTTCTCCCAGTCTGGAGCTTTTAGAGAGAGAAACAGCGATTTTATAGAGAGAAACCCTAGAAATCCGTGGAGAATGATTCTGAGAACGCCTCCACCGAGAAAACGGAGAGTGGATGATTCCAGAGCTCCCGAAAGCCCCGGCTCTGATCGCCGCCTGGTGATATACGAAGATCCGGTGCCGGAATCGTCGCACGGCCCGTCGGAGCAAATGCTCTGCACTTACCAGTGCCGTCAGATGGTACCAATTTTGCTCTGATTTTTTTCTTTTTGGTTTTGATGTGTGTGTGTGTGTGTGTGTGTTTTTCGGCTTGAATTTGGTAAAGTGGAGCTTAATTTTTGTATTAGATTATGAATGTTGGAGCTTCTTGATGTTTAGTTCATTTAATTTATTTTGAATAATTTGATTCAAAGATTTTGATTGAAAAAAATTGTCCATGAAAAGGAAGACTGTATTGTTTGGTTCAGAATTCCTTCTTTGTAACCTATGTGAAGATGGGACTAAAACATTCATTTGGACGAGACTTTTGTTATAAGTAAGGGGTCTATATTGGATCAAGACTATACTAGTAATGCTAAATGATACCAAGCTCCAACAACGGAGTGGCATGGTAGTAACTCTGAAAAATCGTGTGCAATTGTTGTTTGAGCAGAACGCAAAATTGCTAGGTATTGATTGCGTTTCCTTGGGAAATTATGAGGTTATTGGCTTGGGTTGAGCTTTGCTGCATTTTAGGAGTAGTCTTTATTGTTAGATTTGGTTTTGGGTCTCCTTGGGCTTGGTGATGGATGGAGCTAGAATAACAGAAATCATCATCAAGTCTGTAATTAGCTATATATGATAATGGTGAACTGTTTTTTGATTGGAGATAACTACCGGGCCAGGATCTCTATCTCTAGGGCTAACCCCATATCCAGTAGGTTTGGAGAAGGATCTGAACATTATGCCACAGTGATCCTTCAGGCTTCTGCACACTGCCAATCCATGGTTGTCCAAGGTTATCTAAAGATATCCATCAAAATTTTACTTGAGTAAACCAGTTGAAGGGGTTTCTGCCTTGCTCACATTTCTGCCTTTCTCAACTGCCACTCATCATTGATATTGACCTCTTTGTTGGCCACCATGTAAAGCCTTAGGCCTTAATTTGAGGCAGTACTTTGGATTTCCAAATGAAATTGACTGGGATTTCCAAATGAAATTAAGGAAGTTAGTAGCCCAATTCTCTCATCAAGCAAGGAAGGCAATAAACACACATAATACAAAGGGGACTTAAGCTCTAAGACCTCATCAATTTCCTCGTCATACAAGCTTAAATGAAAGTTCAAAGTTAAGGACATGGAAAAAGAAGAATAGTCTACAATGGAAGAAATAAGGGACTCTGAAGATTACAAATTAGAGAAAAGATTCGGGAATCAAGGCTAAAGAGGTTGATCTCCCTACTACACATTTCTCCCCAAAAAAATCTTTGAACCAGCATTAATAATGAAATCAGTGCTACTATAGAAGTCCAGGAATCCTTTGGAAATAGCTTTTCTGAAGTAGCAATATGACCCTGACTAAAGACAACTAATGGAAGGCATCTTGTAGACAAGATGTCTCAGACTCACTTGCATTGTGCCCTATTTACTCCTTTTGAGGTATGTAATGCATGGTTTATATTGGGATTTGGGGGTTGAGGCATGGCTCAAGTGGCAATGGCTTGGAGTGGGGATACAAGATATTCCAAGTTCAATTATCATCAGGGCATAAAAAATAAAAATAAAAAAGAAGAAAAAAACCATGAAAAAATTGTATTTAGAAATTCTAAATAATAAATGCCAATCATGCTTCCAATTTTGTTATATGTTATTTATGTGTTAGAAGAGTTTTTCCTGTCATTTTGCAGGTTAAAGCTGAGTTTCTGGAATCCTTAAACAGTGCAGAGAAGCAGGTACGTGATTATCAATCTAGATTGGAGGCATCGAATGAAAACTTCTGCAAAGCTGGTGCGTTATGAAATAGATGGTTCCAGCTTATTGTTTAATCTTTTGAATTTTGTATCTTTGCATTCCAACAAATTTTATTTGTGTTGTCAGAAGTAATTCACCTCACTGATTGCCTGTATAATATGCCGTCAATATTGGCATCCTCAAATGATTGTTTGTATAGTTACTCCTAGTAACCAAATTTCTTGTTCAATAAATGTGTATTAAATTGAAGAAAAATAGCATTAATGCAGTGTGAATGTTTATGTGCGATACATTTTACCACTGTATTATAATCTATGGAATCCAGTTCAGTTGCTCATGAGTGTGTGGAGTCAGTTTGGAAAGTTTTTTTTCCCTCCATTTTTGCCATAGCCATTTCCATCTTTCTAGTTCTCTTTGGATTATGTCATTGAGAAATGAGAACATTCATTGGTGTAAACTTATGCTGCCATCTATTTTGTTCTACTTGTTACAGAGGCTGATAGGAAGAAATTTCGAGATCAATTCTTTTATGCAGAACAAGAACTTGCTGCTGTCAAAGGGCGTGAAAAAGCATTGCAAGAGCAGCTTCTGAAGGAGGTCAATGATTCTCAAGGACGATTTAAAAAACAAATACAGTCATATAGTGAACTTGAGGTACAAATTCTTTCAGTTCTTTGTTTGCTTGAACCTACTTCTGTAGAATGGATAAATGAGATAATTTGGTTCCATTTCATGGATAAATGAGATAATTTGGTTCCATTTCATTTCCTGCTCCTCATCTGGAGAATCAGAAGTTCAAATTCATTGAAACTGACCCCAAATTGTGGCCAGTGATTTACTTTCCCATGAACTCAAAATGCTTTGTTGTGCACAATAATTTCCTTGAAGTCAAAGTGCCTCGTGGTTGGTTGTCTATGAAATGGTTAACAACAAAGAGAGTCCTCAATTTAAAAGCCCATGCAAAGCGCTTAGTTTTGGATCTTTGTGTCATTTGCAGAGCTAGTAGTGAGAATATTGTGGGTTGGCAAGGACAATGATTCTTTGGTTAATGGTTCTCAAGAATGAGTCAAAAAACAATACAATCATGTAGACTTTTATGTCAAAGGATTTTGATCGATTGACAGGAGATACCACCTGAATGATTAGTTTTGTTGTCGACAATAGTGGCTTAATTGGAGAATTATCAAACTTATTATTTCCAATGTGCACAACCTTTTCTTAAAATCAATGGCCCCTTTATTATATTTTATGGAGCATGTTTCTATTGCCTCTATATTTTCTTCAAGGTTTCCATTTTCACAGAATAACCCTTTTTTGTGCCATGTTGAGTTTAGGGAAAGCTTCAAAATGAAATGAACCTTCGCAAGAATGCCGAGTCTTCAGCAGCTTTGGCCGAGGAGAAAGCAAGTGCTTTGGAAGGAAAACTAAGCCAATTTTCTGAGAGCATAGAAAGAGAAAAAATGCGTCTTCAGAATGAGCTTGCACAGCTTAAAAGAGAGTCAAAGCTTTCTGTTTCTAGAATTAGTGCAGATGTGAGTGGCTATTTTGTTCTTGAATTCATTAAAAATTGTCCTTGTCTAAATATTTATCAGTAGTTAACTTTTTAAAGATTTTCTTGTTTTTAGCTTGAAAGAATGGAATGCAGGGCTAATAATGCTGAGAAAGAATCAGAGCTACTGAAAGAGCAGCTGGAAGAACTTAAAAGCCAACTTAATGAGGTTTGTAGCTTTTAATCTTTGGCACTTTACGGTTTGCCCAACTTTCATTATACTCCTTTGTTTGTGGTAGACTGGAGTTCCTTCTTTGTATCTTGATTGTGTATCCTCTTTTGATGACTGCTTCACCAAGATGCCGAAAGCAGTTTTGTTTGATATAGATGCTGGGTTCTTTTTTAGCATGCCTGTTTATATGAGCATACATAGTGGCTCTCTACAGTTCATTCATTCATTAGAAAATGACTTGATAGTTTTATTTTCCCTATCTCTTCACCAGTGCTTGCACCAGAAGAGTGAAGCAGAGAAGAAGTTATCGAGTTTTACATCTCAAGAAGTTACTACTTCTATGGAGTCTGATATTTTGGTGAAGCATCTGCAAGAGGAGCTGAGGAACTATGTAAGTTTTGTTTCTCATGCATTGTTTCCCTCATATTTAGCATCTTAACTCTTCATTCTGTAGCTGACATCATTGCTAACATAATCGTACCATTTACAGATTCTACCCTATTGCAATGAATTATTATGTTTATTTATTTATTTGTATCATATTTATAAATTGGGTTCTGTTATTTTGACAATCTAAATGATGTTATCCCCTGGAAACAGGGATGACAGGGTTGCAAACATGTTGAGCCAGGCTGTGTATTGAGCCATATATTCTTGATAGTTGTACCTAATGGCTTATTAATGCTTCTTTCAGGCTCAGGCCACCTTGAACTACTCAGTCTTGAGTTTGGTCTGTAAATTCTTGGGCCCAGATCATGCATTTGTGACTGGTTCTTTGTTTCATGGGTCCTCTCAGCTACAGCTTGTTTGCAAGCTTGAGGATAGTATTGTGCAGCTTTTATTTCTGAATGGTTTCCTTTTTTGCAGTTATGCATCTGAAGTAAAGAAGTGCTAGAATTGTGAGTTAGGAGAGTTATGTCAACTTGTCAATAGAGTTAAGGAGAAAATTAAATGTCATCTGTTTAATTTGGTTTTAACCTCTGTTTTCTGAGAAGTGCCTAGGGCTTCTATACTGGTGATTGGGAATTTATTTCTCTTTCTTTTGGTTCTTTGTTGATGCTTCTTGGATCTCTTTTGTGGGTGTGGGGATTGCTTGAATCCTCTTTGCCGCCTTCTAGAATTTTATAGACAAAGAGAAACATTAGGAAGCTTGGAGAGTTTACGAATTGGTCATATAAGCATCAATACCAACTGATAACTTTTTTTTTTGATAGCCAATCAATACCTGCTCAGTCTCAGAACTCATCATGTGACCAAAATAATGTTTCATACTTTTGAGATTAGAAAAATGAGAATTCAGCTTTACTCTCCAGTGATTAAGGTTAAATGTAGGTTGGCTATAGTTGCACATGCAAAAGAACATGTTTAGTTAGACAGGAAAAATACAAAAATATGCAAAGCTCATAACAGGAAGTTGTGTTGAGGCTCAAAGTGCTTGTTAGCATCCTATCAAAAAGGCAGTAATGCATTGCCCTGGTACTTTATGTAATTCTCCTGTGGCATTGAACATGATGTTCTCACTTTTGGATAAAAATACCTACTTATGTTCTAACCATGAATTTTGGGTGTTGACCTACTCTAGATTAAGTAAATGGTTTATTAATTGATTTTTCATGGTACGCTACTGGCATTTTCATATGTTTTTCCTAATAAAACCATATAGTGAATTTGATGGATTTGCATCGACATTTTTACCAGGGGTTTGAAGTGCGAGAGGCGAGAAAATTGAAATCGTCTCATGAAAACATTGAATTATTGAAGGAGAAATTATTGGAAGAAAAAGGCCGCAGAGAAAGGGCTGAGTCAGAGTTACTTAAATTACCGGAGATCCAGCTAAGCATGAAGAAGTTGGAGGATGAGTTGTTGTCTTGGAAATTGATGATTAAAGGCATTCCTGGTGTATCATGTTCTGACGATGTACCTATGAAATTTGCAGCTCTACAAAAGTATGTGCCGAACTTTTTCTTTTCAATTCTTTTGGCTTCATTACCAGAGATCTGTTTTCTAAACTTACCCAGAAATGAAAGGACTGCATAAAAATTTGAAAAAAGAAAAACATTCACTGTCTGAATCTCCTTTTTTTTTTAATTCTTCATTAGACAGTTTTAGTGTAATCAAGACAAAATTTGCTACAAGATAAGATGTGTTAATCCTTTTAGTATGTTATTGTTCACTGGCGAAGCCAGGAATTTGGTTCATAGGGGCACTCTTGACAATAACAGGAACATTAAAGAAATTTGAATCAACAATGAACTAAAAAATTAATTAATGATCCTTTTATTCAATAATTATTATTATTGTTTGATAAATTTTTATATTTGAATAATCTCATCATTGATGTTATTAAATATGTTTTTTTCAATAATTAAAAGAAAAAAAAATCAATGATTTTGGTATGAAAATTTTATTTTATAAAAGTTCAAAGATGACAAAGAGTAAAATAAAATAATGATAATTTTTTTAATATATATTTTTGTCATAAAAAAGGCAAAAAAATAAAAAATAAAATGATGTCAAGACAAATTAGGAAGAAGAAGCTTTATTTTTCAAGATTGATGTACTATGTTTTAATTTTTTCTTCATTATTAATATTTTATAAATGATGTAGTTTGAAATGCTTTCAAAGATTTTGCTTAAGTGAGAGCATTTATTTAGACATTTAGTTTTAAAAAAAATGCAAAAATTCATCAATTAAAATATTAAACTTAGCTTGATAAAAATATTGCAATTTATTTTCTTTTTATTTTTTAGAGTGGTAGAACATTTTTTGTTTCTTTTTCTCTTTTTTTGGGTTGATTTAATTTTTAGTAAAGAGGGGCTTCAGCTGAGTTGAGGGGTAGGGAGGCACATACCCCCACCCACACTCCCTTGCCCATGTTACATGTCTTTCTCTTGTTAATGGTTAGCCCATGATGAGTATATTAGTGTGTATGGTTACACATTGAACATGACATTGGTTATCAGGTAGTCATAATTCACTAATATGCTACATGGATTCTCAACTTATAAAGAATAGTGAAATAGTATTGAGGTCTTCAGTGCCTTTGACCTATGGTTAAGACCTTAAGGCGGTCATATATTCCCTATGGATTATATTACTATTGATTAAGACAAGTGGTGATAGATATTCTTAAGATAGACATCATGATATGTCATAGGACTGAGATGGTTTGTTTCCTTAGGTGATCTTAAGGATTTGTAATTATATAAACTATGGTCACAGTAATGGGTGTGCCGGTGGAGGGAGAATGAAGAAATACAGTTTCAAATTAAAAAATAAAAAATAAAAAATAAAATAATAGAAGGAGACTATCTTGAACAATAGTTTCAACACAAAGCCCAAAGTAAATATTTTGTTTGGGTTAAAGGCCACTTTCACCCAAAATTCATAGATCTTAATATTCTTGCATGATTAATTGATGTATATGATTTTCCTATCCTCCCACTGTTAGGCTAGAGCCTTAGAATTCATGACCTGATGTAATATAATAAGATTTCATTAATACATTTGTTTATTATGTTTTCTAGTTCCCACTTATATCCTTGATTGCATTAATTATTATTTGAGCAATTACGCCTAGATCACTTGCATTGTGTACATGACTTTGCAATATAATGATTTGTTTATAGTTGATTTCTAGAATTAGGTAATCTATTAGAGACTATGAAAAGAGAGAAAAGGGAGAATCCCTAATTTTTGTTATTGAAAAACTGTTAACTAATACACATTGGACTTGGGTATATATATATATGTTAGTGGGACCCACAACACAATAAGGAAAGAAAAGGAAAAGTAAATAACTGAAATAACTGTACACTATCTAACACTCCCCCTCAAGCTGGAGCATATATGTTATATGCACCAAGCTTGTTACATATGTATTTAATTCTAGGACCTCTAAGAGATTTAGTAAAATTATTTGCTAGTTGATCATTTGAATTGACAAAACTAGTCGTCACACGTCCTGATGCGATCTTCTCTCTAATGAAGTGACAATCAACTTCAATGTGTTTGGTCCTTTCATGGAAGACTGGATTGGATGCAATATGCAAAGCGGCTTGGTTGTCACAGATGAGCTTCATCTGTTCATCCTTTCCAAATCTCAACTCCCGAAGAAGATGTTTCAGCCATATGAGTTCACATGTTGCCAGAGCTATAGCTCGATACTCGGCTTCAGCACTAGATCTGACCACTATATCTTGTTTCTTACTCTTTCAGGATATTAGGTTTCCTCCAATAAAAACACAATACCCGGAAGTGGAACGTCTATCTGTGGGTGAGCCATCCCAATCTGCATTTGTGTAACCAACATCCTGGGTATGACCTCTGTTCTCGTACAACACACCTTGGCCTGGTGTGTTTTTGATATATCGAAGAATGCGGATTACAACATCCCAATGGTTATCACATGGTGACTGTAGGAATTGACTAACAACACTTACAGGAAAAGAAATGTCTGGATGAGTAATGGTGAGGTAGTTCAGTTTACCTACAAGTCGCCGATATCTCCCAGGATCTCTTAAAGGCTCCCCCTGTCCTGGTATAAGTTTGACATTTGGATCCATAGGAGTGTCTACCGGTTTACAGTCTAACATACCGGTTTCTTCCAAGATGTCTAAAGCATACTTCCTTTGGGAAAGAACCACACCGGGACTGGATTGAGCTATCTCAATCCCTAAGAAATACTTGAGTTTCCCTAAGTCTTTAGTCTGAAAGTGGGTGAAAATGTGTTGCTTTAGTTTCTGAATACCATTCTGATCATTGCGTGTAATGACGATGTCGTCCACATAAACTACCAGATAAATACACTGCCCCAAAAAGTTATGATGATAGAAAACGGAATGGTCTGCTGTACTGTGGAACATGCCAAACTCTTGAATAACAGAACTAAAACAGTTAAACCATGCTTGAGGAGATTGTTTCAAGCTATATAGAGAACGACATAACCTGCACATTAAACCAGACTCCCCCTGAGCAACAAAACCAGGTGGTTGCTCCATATAAACTTCCTCAGCAAGATCCCCATGAAGGAAAACATTTTTAATATCTAATTGATAAAGAGGCCAAGAACGCATAGCAACCATGGAGAGTAATAGACGGACAGAAGCTATCTTGGCAACATGAGAGAAAGTGATAGAACAGTTAAGAGTGCGAGTTATTTTGCTGATGGAAATAAGATTAAAAAGACACTCAGGGACATAAAGAACAGAATGGAGAGGTAGGGAAGGGAGATGATGAGCTAAACCAAAACCTTTAGCCATAGTTTGGGAACCATTAGCTAAAGTAACAGTAGGTAAGGCAGAGGTAGTAGTAATAGAAGAGAAAAGATCCTTATTACCAGATATGTGATCAGAAGTGCCAGAATCTAGAATCTAAGGTCCAAGAGAAGATGTGTGGGTAAGACAAGCAGAAACATTACCAGTCTGGGCAACAGAAGCTGACTTGGTGGCCTGATAGCAGAGATAGTCATCATACTCACTGTCAGTGAGGGAAGTACCCTGAGATGTGGAGGAACTGGGAGGTTGAGGCGGCTGAGGATCAAATGACTGGGCCACGTGGCCAGTGCGGGGAGGCCGCCCATGTAACTAATAACACCGATCACGAGTGTGGCCAAGCTTATTGCAATAGGTGCAATGAGGACGTTGGCCTCTACCTCGGTTACCACTGCATCCTCCTTGAGAGTTAGTTTGAGAAACTAACACAGAGGAATCTGAAATGTTATCAGATGGCAAAGTCTGAGTGGAGGAGATACGGAGGAGGCGAGCAAACACATTATCCAAGGATGGAACGGAGGAACTGCCAAGAATCTGATCGCGGACGGTCTCAAGATCTGGATGGAGGCCAATAAGCGTAAGAATCATGAAGAACTTGTCAATCTGTGTTCGTTGATCCCCAACATCAGTAGTAAGAGGCATCACGGTCAAGAATTCCTCCTTAAGAGAGGCAATCTGACCAATATAAGTAGATAAATCCATGTCTTGTTGTCTGACATTGACAATAGAAGAAGCCACCTTATAAAGATGTTGGATGTCATTCGTGTATAACCCTTTCGCCTGATTCCAAAATTTAAAGCATGTTTTGTAGGCCCGAAGATGAAGCAAAATCTTAGGATCAACTGATTGCCATAACACACTATATAACCGTGCATCTATCTTCCTCCATTGTACTCTGTCAACCTTAAGGATATCCGCCTCCTGCGTAACAAGATGATCCTCATAACCTTGACCCATAAACCAAAGCTCCACAGAGGCAGATCAGGACAAATAATTTTCACTGCCAACCAATTTCTCCAAAGTAATCATAGGAGATCCAGATATGACAGAAGAAAAAATGGAACTTTTAGTAGCCATATCTACTTATCTGGAGAACGAAATATGTTTGGATCGAAGAGAGCCTTAATACGGCTTCAGGTCGCGGCTGAAAGAAGAAAAACCGAGGATCCGGGACTGTGAGAGACCAAATAGTAAAGAAAAACAAATGTGGCACTACTGGAAGGGTAGAACACTTCCTAAGACACGTGCAGGGGTCGGGGTGGAGAGGAAGTCACCGGAGGTCGCCGAAAAGGCTGTTTAGAGGGCCGACGGAGACAAAAAACCCCAAAAAATGCACTTGCAGGGCTCGGAAGGGACAAGCACAGATGGAGGGTGGCTAGACGGCGTCAGGCGAGGTTGGAGGTGGAAGCGCGTGGTCGGAAAGTGCTCCACGTGCCCTCACGCGCCAGCGCATGAGATTCAGGCCGTCGGAGAAGAAACGCGCGTGGCCGGCGCGTGGCTGAGAATCTCCCTCCGGTGCTTTGACAAAACTTGAAGATCTCCTCCTTGTGCACTTGATGGTATGGTTGGTGTCGGAAAAGGACATCGCCGGAAAAAGTCACCGGAAAAGTCACCGGCGGTGAGCGTTTTCTGACGGCGATACGGTTGATCAGAAAGCTTTAGGAGATGGGAAAGGTGACCGGAATTAAACACGGTCATAGAAAAGTTTCCTAAAATTGATTCACGGATAAGCCGTAAATAATTAGGTTTTTTTTTCCCTAGGCTCTGATACCATGTGAAAAGAGAGAAAAGGGAGAATCCCTAATTTTTGTTATTGAAAAACTGTTAACTAATACACGTTGGACTTGGGTATATATATACATGTTAGTGGGACCCACAATACAATAAGGAAAGAAAAGGAAAAGTAAATAACTGAAATAACTGTACACTATCTAACAGAGACAATAGTGCAGTACCGTATAATTGGAGGGATGATTTGTCTTGGTCAAAGGGAGGGTGTGAATATATTCAGTCACTTAAATGCTAAAGCTTTTGCTTAACATTTAAGCAAATGCCTTGGGTGAAGAGCTTTAGGTTATTCATATGTGGATTTTAAGTAGATAGTCAATGGTCCCACGCAGTGTGTTTAAAAATAGAAAAACACCAAGAAAGTGACCGAATTTAAAATCTTCCTATTCTCTTTGTTTCTTTAGATTGCTTTATTGTAAAGGGGTAAGTCTTTGAATTTGGTGCTCCATAATCATCTGACAATGCTGCTTTTTTTTACATGGACTGTGTCCTAGGCAGGACCATCTAGTGATGGAGCCTTCTCTACTTTAGATGAGCCATGTGTATTGTTGTTGTGATTGACGTTTCATTCTGGGCCTGAACTGCAGATGCATCATGTTCCTTTTGTTTTCTTATAGGTATTTGTTAATGTGCACTGGGACGATGCATCATACATCAATTGATGTGAGTTTATGCTTAGATGCAGATCTTGAATAATTCATAAGTACCAAAATAATGAAGGCCACTAATTTTATATCTTGAATTTTTTGAGGCAATCATTAAGCATAGTTTCATACATGTATAGCTCAGACAAACAGACATGGATGTTTGAATGAAACAGGATATGGTCATGTTTTCATGCATATGTCTATACCTCTGTGCAGTCAATAGTTGGGAGGATCTCATGATAATGAAGCTACTATTATGTTCTTTAGTTTTGTGGCTAGATCTTACTTACTCATGCAAGCAAGTGTTCTAATTTCCTAACGCTGAGTACTACAATGCAGAGAGGTGATCGAAGGCATGATGAAGTTGGGTGAGGCAAATGCACGATTGAAACAAATGGAGGTATCTCTGGATGCTGCTGAACATGCTAAACAGAATGCTGAAACTGAGGCTGCATCGGCCAAAGAGAGTTCAGAAGTATCCAAATCGGAGGTTAAGCGGATTGAATTGATGGCAAGTATAATATGATATAATTTTGGGCTGTCATGATTTTAGTTGTTCTAGACTATAATTTTTTTTTTTCAGTTTGTTCTTGTGGAAGGGGATATGGCAGTTGTTCTATTTTGAATTGCACATAGGAAGAAGGAAGTGTGGAAATGAGGTGCCTGGATTAGCAAAATCTCGGATCTTTTTTGAGAGAGTTGAGTTGCTTATTCTACAGGATGCCTCAACTGCCAAAACAGTTGATGGATTGGTCAACCAGAGCTCCTTTATTATTGAATTTTGTTTGTGATTCTTTGTTCCCTTGAGTGAGTGTAGCTACTTTAGTGTGGATATCTTTTGATCCTTGGCTTGTCTTTCTTCTCTTGGTTTGACACAAGGTATGGCTAAATGGTTTCTCAATAAAAGCTTTGAAATAGAAGTACAACCTTTGTATTTGCTACACTAGAGAGATAAATAGAGAAATTGCAAACCCGAAGAATATATTTTATGCAAACATCACAAATGGAGGACAGGGCCTTGCTAGCAATTAGTGTTTTTAAAGGCTATTGATGCTTACCTCAAGGCGAGGCTATGCAAATTAACCTTGAGGCTATAGCCTCAATAGAGGGTAAATGAGGCTTAAGCCTCACCTAATTGAGGCTTGAGCCTCAAATATTCAAAATGTTTTGATGGGTTTAGGGCCTTTATGGCTTTTTGAATACATTTGTTAAGAGGTTTAAGTCTTAATATTCATTGGTTGTAATGACTTGTGCTTTTACCGGGTTTTGGTATATAATTATAAGTTTTGTCTTGCATCTAAGATTAGGGTTAAACCTTTTAAAAAATAAGGGCTTAGTTAACTACTAATTAATCCTTTAAATGGAAATGAAAGGGAGAGATTAGGAAGAAGAAATAAAAGAATTGTTGGTCATCATAGTGATTGAGATTACATGTAATCATTATCTTATTATTGATGGATAAAGGAATAAATATCATTGTAATTAATGGATAAAGAAGAAAATTGGGTTGACATTAATATTGCTGGAGAGGATAATGGAGCAATTGGATAATGATTTATAAGAGGATCCTACTAGCGATAGTGATGGTAGTTTTGAAGAATATTTGATAAATGCCTAAGAGAGAGTTGGATTTTAGAAGAGAATAAAAAAAACTAAATTAGAAGCTATTGAAAATGATATATAATTAATTTGATTATTTTACACTGTATGGTTTTCTTAGCATTTAATTTTTATTTTATTATTATTATTATTATTATTATTATTATTATTATTATTATTATTTATTATTATTATTATTATTTTACTTTAAGGTTTATGCCATCTTTTGCCTCAAGGCTTACGCTTCACCTCATTTGTGCAAAACGCCTCAAGACTGCCTTTGGCCTTTTAAAACATTGCTAACAATTTTATGCTTGTCGTTGGTCCTTGTTTGAACAAATAGTATATGAAAAGAAACGGTATGTATGTTAACTTGGTCTTTGGCATATAATAGGGGCCTTTTCATCTAAATTGTTCTTGTATGACCAAAAGTCTGTTTAATTCCCATACTGGAGTATAGTGTGATTTGTTATAGTTTTCTTGCATATTCATTCTTAGCTATTAAGCTATATATAATTTCTAGGCCATAGATTGCTTGGGTCCAATTTTTGCATGCCTTGTTTATTTTATTTTCCAGTTTAGGGGAATAGGCCAGTGCATCTTTTGAAGATACATTTAACCCTTGTATAACCTAATCTTTGGAAACATTGCTTCAAACTAATCTGTTGACCATAGAAAGATATGGACCATTTTGCCATGTCCTAACTTCTTTATGAATACAAGCAGTGGAAAAAATGACATACATCATGGGCTGATGATAGTGGTATTATTGTTGCTTTGAGATGCCTAGTTAATGGGTATTGTGGTTACTCTGATATGCTGTGTTGAGTGTTTCTTTTGCTTAATATGGGTGGTAAATAGTTTTCTTGTTTTTGTATTATTGTAGTTTAGTTTTCTTTGGCGGGAGGATTCCTCATCCTTCTCTTATACTTCTTTTTTCTATTAATATATTCCTTTGTCGTTTCCTATCAAAATAAAAAATAAAATATGGGTGGTAAATAATTATAGTTGATTGCAGCTTGGTTTGGTTACTGAAGAAAGAGATCAATTGAGAAATGCTATTAATGAATTGAAGAAGCAGAAGAATGTTGAAGCAGGGGATGAGACGAAGAATGGCACTCTTCTTCAGGTTGCAGGGCCCATACCTATTTTATTTATTTCTTTATGTTGCCTTTCCTAACAGTCTATTTTTGTTGGTTTGCAACAACAGGAGTTTGAATTATCTCTTGCCAAGAAGGAAAACTGTATTAAGGAATTGGAGAACAATTTGTGTGAACAAAAAGAAGTCAATAATCGTCGACTCAATGAAATAAAGTTGCTCAACGAGAAGCTAAATAATGAAGCGAGAAGAATAAAGTCATTAGAGCGGGAGGGTGATCGGCTTCGTTCTGAGATTTCTTTATTGGAATCCAAGGTACGTGTGCCAAAAACAAATGTATTTGAACATATGAGTGATGTGTCTAGGGATGATTGAAACTGTAGTTGCAGAGTTTCTCTGGTCTTAACACATTTATCACTCATTTTGATGAAGACTGGAGTGCTTCCTTAAAAAGAGATCATTTGCATTATGAGCTTTCCTGACTAACTCGTACTCATACAATACAAGTTTTTTTAGGTGTGGTTGTCACTTTTTATGAAATCTGAGCAAGTGGTTGAAGCAAAAATCTTGAGTCTTTGTTGGTGCTTTTTATTTTTATTTTTTAAGTATTTAAATTCTTGAGTCCTCATTAGACCTACGCTGGCTTGGTGTCAACTCTTGTGATGGGTGGGATGATAGTAAAAGAACATTATGAATAAATAAGTAAATGGAATTTCTGTTCAGAAAAAAAAAAAGTAAATGGAATAGTTATAACTGATTTATCTTGCATATGTTTGGGAGCCATTAAATGTTAGATCCTCATGTTGGTACTGCTTGTTGTCTTAATGATATTCAGGACCTTTTTTCTCTGGTTTTCCCCATTTTTTCTGCAGTTGGGTCATGGTGACTTTTCTGCTACAAATACAAAAGTTTTGCGTATGGTGAATACTCTTGCAGTTGATAATGAGGCAAAGCAAACAATAGAGGCTTTACAAACCGAGTTGCAGAAGGCAAAGGAGAAGTTAGAAGCTATTGAAGAATTGAAAACACAGTCAGGTAACAAGCTTATCTTTTGAATGTAGAGCAATATGTTGTCACTTGTCACATACATTTCCTTGTTTGTGATCCCTTCTGAAATGGAACATAGCTTGTGGGGTTTAATCATCTTGTTGAAAAAACTTCTGTTCTAGAGCAACAAATTGCTAAGAAAGTGTATGTTGTTTCTGCTTTGCTGCTTTTAGTCAAATTTCTTATGTTTTTGGGTAAAATATTGACTTCTGCAATGCATGCTCTTTAGAAGATTTATTTGTTTTTTGATCCAATTGGCAGACTTTCATTTCCTCTACTTGAATACAGAAGATTATAAGAGCCTTGTGTTAATAATAGTTAGAAGAGGTCCTATTCCTTTCCGTTTTGAAATTATGTGGCTTAAGGAGGAGGGATTTAAGGATCTGTTGAAGGGGTGGTGGCAGAGTCTAAGCTTTAATGGCTCGTTTAGTTTCATCCTTGCTGAGAAGTTGAAGGCTTTGAAGGCTATTCTAAAGTCGTGGAATAAGGATGTTTTTGGGCAGGTGGGTGTCAATAAGAAAGTGGCCCTGGACAAGGTGAATTTCTGGGATGGTCAGGAGAAGCTTCGCCTCTTATCATTGGAGGAATTGGAAGCTAGAAAGGTAGCAAAGGGGGACTTCGAGAAATGGGCTCTAATGGAGGAGATTTCTTGGAGACAAAAATCAAGAGAAGTTTGGCTAAGGGAGGGCGATAGAAACACAGGTTTTTTTCATAAAATGGCTAACTCCCACAGAAGGAGAAACTGTCTGTCCAAGATTAAAGTGGATGGTGTATGGTTAACAGAGGAGCAGGAGATAAAGAGAGGGGTGGTTAGAGCTTTCAAGGACCAATTGACTGACCCGGGGGGCTGGCATCCTTCTATGGAAGGTCAGGACTTTAATAGAATTGGAGATGAGGATGCAGCTAGACTGGAGGAGGTTTTTTCTGAGGAAGAGGTCCTCAAGGCTCTTTCAGACCTGAACGGGGACAAGGCTCCGGGTCCAGACGGCTTCCCCTTTAGGTTTTGGCAGTTTTGCTGGGATGTTGTCAAAGAAGAGATCATGGGTTTTTTGTTAGAATTTCATGAGCGCAGCAGATTCGTTAGGAGCCTAAATTCGACCTTCTTGGTCCTAATCCCAAAAAAAGCCGGCGCCGAGGACCTTAGAGACTTCAGACCAATCAGTTTGGTGGGCGGATTGTATAAACTGTTGGCAAAAGTGTTAGCCAACAGGCTTAAAAAGGTAGTGGGCAAAGTGGTGTCTTCAGCTCAAAACGCTTTTGTTGAAGGAAGACAGATTCTCGATGCTGCCCTGATTGCCAATGAGGCAATAGATTCTTTGTTGAAACGAAACGAGAGTGGGGTGTTATGCAAATTGGACTTAGAGAAGACATACGATCACATAAACTGGAACTTTTTGCTGTTTGTATTGAAAAACATGGGATTTGGGGAGAAGTGGAATGGGTGGATCTCCTGGTGCATCTCTACAGCAACGTTTTCAGTATTGATCAATGGCACCCCGGAAGGCTACTTCAACAGTTCAAGGGGGTTGTGTCAGGGGGACCCCCTATCCCCTTACCTTTTTGTGATAGGAATGGAGGCCCTTAGTAGGTTGATCCATAGAGCAGTGGGGGAGGGTTCCTATCAGGCTGTAGGGTTAATGGAAGGGGTAGGAATGGGGCTTTGGTCTCTCATTTGCTGTTTGCCGACGACACGTTAGTGTTTTGTGAAGCTTCTGAAGATCAGATGGTCCACCTAAGCTGGTTGTTGATGTGGTTTGAAGCCATATCAGGCTTGAGAATCAACTTGGACAAAAGCGAAATTTTGCCGGTTGGTAGAGTGGAGAATTTGGAGAATTTGGCTCTTGAGGCTGGCTGTAAAGTGGGCAGGCTGCCTTCTTCTTATTTGAGGATTCCTTTGGGGGCGAATCACAAGTCTGTGGCTGTTTGGGATGGGGTGGAAGAGAGATTTCGGAAACGGCTGGCCTTGTGGAAGAGACAATTTATCTCCAAAGGAGGGAGAATTACTCTAATTCGGAGTACATTATCAAGTATGCCTATATACTTGATGTCTTTAATTCGAATGCCTAGAGTGGTTAGTCTAAGGTTGGAGAAAATTCAAAGGGATTTCTTGTGGGGAGGGGGTGCTTTGGAGAGGAAGCCTCACTTAGTTAATTGGGATACTGTTTGCATGGATAAAAGGAAGGGGGGTTTGGGAGTTAGACGCCTTTCCATGTTTAATAGGGCCCTTCTTTGCAAGTGGAATTGGCGTTTTGCGATTGAAAGGGAGAACTTTTGGAGGCACGTCATTAGTAGGAAGTTCGGGGAGGAAGAAGGGGGTTGGAGTTCTAGAGAAGTTAGGGAGAGTTATGGAGTTGGATTTTGGAAGGAAATAAGGAAGGAAGGTGCCCTTATGCAAAATAAAGTCGCTTTTTTAGTGGGGAATGGTAGAAGGGTAAAATTTTGGAAAGATATATGGTGGGGGAATCTCGCCTTATGCAATTCTTATCCCTCCTTGTATGCTTTTGCCTCCTCTAAGGAGGCTTGGGTTGAGGAGTTTTGGGACACTTCGGGAGGGGAAGGGGCTTGGAGTCCTAGATTTTCTAGGCCCTTCAATGATTGGGAGGTGGAGGAAGTGGAGAGGCTTCTTTTGGCAATCCGAGGTGCAAGGCTTAGTCCTCTTATGGAAGATAGACTGATGTGGAAGGTGAATTCGAATGGGATTTTTTCAGTTAAATCTCTCTATAATGATCTATCTTCAAGAAGAGTTGGTCTTTTCCCTCATGGTGTGATATGGAACCCTAGTGTGCCTTCCAAAGTGAGCTTCCTTGCTTGGGAGGCTTCTTGGGGTAAGGTGCTCACTATGGATCAGCTTAAAAAGAGGGGGTGGGCTGTTGCTAATAGATGTTTTCTGTGCTGTGAGGAAGAGGAGTCAATTGATCACATTCTTATACATTGCTCCAAGGCAAGAGCTTTATGGGATTTATTGCTTGCCCTTTTTGGAGTGTGTTGGGTCCTCCCATCTTCGGCTAGAGAGACCCTTATTGAATGGAGGGGCTTTATGTTGGGCAAGAAGCATAGAAAGGTGTGGAAGGTAGCCCCGTTGTGCCTTTTTTGGGCGATTTGGTTGGAAAGAAACAGGATTGCTTTCGATAATGAGGACTTTTCGATTCATAGGTTGAAAAATTCTCTTGTTTGTAATCTTTGGGTGTGGACAAAAACAATTGTAAATGAAGGTTCTCTTACTTTACCTAGTTTTATTGATTGGCTAGGCGCTAGATGAGGGTCGGGTTTGTTTTTTCTCTTCTTTTGTGTGTGCCTTAAGGGGCCTTTTGTATACTCCCTGTATGCTATTGGGTTTTCCTCTTGGTGCCCTTTTCTAATATATTGCTGCCTTTGCCTATCAAAAAAAAAAAAATAATAGTTAGACCACCCTAATTGGCATTGGTAGACGAAAAGGATCTTAGATTGCTACCAAGGCAATCAAGAGGTTGGAACCTAGCTAAAAAGGGACCCTGGACTTTTGAAGAGTTCAGAGTTTTTTATTATTTATTTAATTAATGGGTTTACTGTTCTTAGAATGGGTTTCTTGTTCTTGGTTTTTGAGTTTGCTTTTGTTTTATCCTTCCATTTTTTTATGTTAGCATGCTTGTGGCTTGAGCTTTGATCCTTGAAGATTTCTCATTGCGCTATTAGCTTTTATGTAAAGTCATTTGTATCTTATTAGAAGAATAGAAATAAAGCTACCAATAAGCCTAGGTGACAAACATTGGGCCTAAGATTCTCTGCAACTTGATGTTGTTAAATCCTCCAAATAGCATATAAATGAACATGAAAAACCCACAAAGTCAGGCCCTGTTTGGTAATTGTTTTTGAAAATATTTTCTATTCTCCAAACAAAAATAACAGGAAAACACATAACAATTTTTTTATTTTTAAAAAGAAAAAATAGGATGTTTTCAGAGAACATCTTTAAGTTTTTTTCAGTTGTTTTAAAAATAATTATACATATATGGGGAATGACTAAAAATAAAACACTACATATAAAAGTTTTTTTTTAAAACATATTTGAAAACATAGAAAATAGGTTTAAAACATTTTTGATTTCCAAACAAACTTTTGTTCTATAAGACATCAGAGAGCAATTTTTAAAACTAATCTAAAAAATTGTTTTCTAAAACTGTTTTCGAAAATACTTACCAGATAAGCCCTTAGTATTCCACGTCTTTTCACCCTAAACTTTACCCTTTATATTATTCTGTCCTTTTCCTTCTCTCTCTTTCTCACTCTTTCTTTCTTTTCCTTTTTTATTTTATTTATTTATTTATTTTTATAGCAGAAACAATATATATTTGTTTCATTGAATGATAAATACAAAGAAGGATTAATAATCCTTCCAAGATATACAAATGCTGACCAAAAAGTAGAAATGTTTACTGCTTCAGAAAACTTACTCCTATCTTCATAGATTATAAGCAGACAAAGCAATGTACACACTACAAAAGCTATACATATTCAAGGTGGAAAAAAGTCTCCAACAAGAAAAAAAAAAAGCAAAGTGTTTTGCTCCTTAGCAGCTAACTGGTCTGCAACTTGATTAGCTGAGCAAGGAATTGCTTTCCTTCACTGAAGATCACAAGTTGAATATCTCTTAACTATTACACAAACTAGCACATGTTTCAGGCTGTCACACATTTGATGTATTGTAGGACTTATTCAAAAGAAAACGAGAAGGAAAAAAATAAAGACCAAAATTCATTTCTTACTCAAATTGGTTAAAAAATACCAAAGTACCACTTAAATAGAAAAGCCTTGACCCTAGGAGACTCCTAAACTTACTGAATTCCAAAATGCTAGATTAAAAAATTCTCAAAACCAAATTTCTTTAACTAATATATCTATTAAGATTTTTATTCTCTGTACAATTTGAACAATTCAGAAGCTTTTTAAAGACTGCTAATAGGCAAAAGCTGACTACTATTCCTAAAATATGTATTTTTTTATAGGCAACTAGTAATCCTAAAATATGCAGAAAAATCTGGAAAAATTGTACAAATTATGCATCCTTTTGAATACATCAATCATGTGGCTCATGATGCTGGAATGTTTTGACTCTGCTTGTTGAAATAGAACTCATTCTCAAATTTGATCTATGTTATATGTCCCACTTATAGCTTCATTCTTGCATGTGCATTAGATAATTGGTATTGCTTTCATCAATTCTTATCCTTTTGTTTATAACCTACTTGATCTTGATCTTTTTTCTCATCATGGTCAATGCTTGGCAGTTGAATCCTCATGTATTGGCTCTACTAACTTGATTGTTCCCATCTTTTAGGAATGAATACATATTTTAATGTCCATTCTTTCTTTGGCTACAACCATTCAAGCTTGCAGAGTTAATAAATTTCTAAGTTCTATGTAATTAGTGGTGTTTTGTCATGTTAACTATATTTGATTCATGAATCATAATCCACACAGCTTTTTGTTGTTCAATGTTCTTCTTTCAAGTGTTTGATATGCCTTCTTAATTGAATCACTAAATAATAAGTTCCCTTCTCATACTGATTAGCTGTTTTGCTGACCTTCCAGCTGATTCTGGGAAACTGGTAGACTCCTATGTAGCTGGAAAAATAGTGCAGTTCAAGGAACAAATTGCAACACTTGAGAAACGTGAGGAAAGGTGATGGGTTGGTGAAAAATTTTCAGTGTGTATTCTGTTCTTTAGTTATGATCCAATTTGATCATAATCACAAGCTTTTGATTTTTCCAATGAAACAGATACAAGACTGTTTTTGCTGATAAAATTTCAGTTTTCAGAAGGGCATGTTGTGAACTTTTTGGTTACAAGGTACCATCTGCATAGTCAGTTCATGTGTCCTGCATTTTGTTATGCTATAAACTTCAACTTTCATATTGGATGTTGAATGATTCTTACCATGTTTTCTAATATCCTAACTGCTGATTATTGGGAGACATATGAGGGAGATAGCATATACATGCTAGAGTTATCAGTATAACTATCAAATCTTGGTAGGAAATCAGTTAAGAGGGCAGGCTATGGGGTCAGTTCTTAAACTACTGGATCAGTCTCTTTGGATTTGTAGTGATAAATATAATGCTTTTAGATGTGCATTGTTTTACATACATATTTGAAGCTAAGAAGCTAAAAAAGGTGAAGCTCATTGATATTTTATTTTGAGTCTTATAAGTTTCAAGTAGCTTTTACTTTTATAAGTGACAGCCAGCAATGAGAAACACCCTGCCACACCCAGAAGGCGTACTATAGCACTCTCCTCTTCATATTCGCTATGACACTCTTTTCTTCATATTCTTTATAACACTCTCTTCTGTCCTCATATTCATTATAACACTCTCTTCTGTCCTCATATTCATTATAACACTCTCTTCTGTCCTCATATTCATTATAACACTCTCTCCTCCATATTAGTGAGAAATATATATTTCAAGTTTTCTTCTTTATCACATTTGTACACCCTGATAGGAATATCATATAGGTGTAAATTTATATGCATTCTTGTCACATTAATATGCACATGTAACATGGATGGAACTTATATATTTACTTTTGGCATGTTAGTTGATATTTATGTTACTCATTTTGGGACATGGTTTGGGCAGATTGTAATGGACGATCACCAACGTCCTAATGGAATTCCAGTGACACGTTTTAACCTCCAATCAATTTATGCTCAAAGTGATGATGAGAAGCTTGAATTTGAATATGAATCAGGGAATACAAACATTTTGGTAAGGTCAACTTGTATTCTGGTCAAATAGTTTGAGTTGTTTGCATGGTTCACATAAATTTAAAATGTATTCATTTTGTTCTTAGGAAAATTTTTAGAATTTCAAGAGTAATTTTTTTGTCTCAAGGAAATATATGGCTTCAATGCCTTGAGATTCCAAAATGGAGCAAATGGGATGCAGAATGATCCTAATGTTTTTCACAAGATCCACTATGTTTTCTATTTGCTTATCAAAAATATGTTTTAAATCCAAATTCAATGGGAAATGTAAACTAATTTTATTCATTGATGTAATAGGCAAATGCTTACACCTCGCAGCCTGAGATATCCCAGCAGGTACAGAGTA
The DNA here is from genome assembly GCF_004353265.1 of Vitis riparia. Lineage (NCBI taxonomy): Eukaryota > Viridiplantae > Streptophyta > Magnoliopsida > Vitales > Vitaceae > Vitis > Vitis riparia. The sequence continues at coordinate 777,715 of NC_048442.1, read as the reverse complement.
TAATTTCTTGCAAGAATTCTCATATTTTTATTTGTACTTGGTTCTGAATAGTATCAACATTGCTTTTCAGGCTGTTTGAGCCAGATAGTCTTTGTCAGTGAAATTTGATTATATGAAATTACGCTGAGATTGATTAGGAAGATTCATTTTATTTTTTTGAAAAAGGAAACAAATAAAATATAAAAGATTTTGTTAAGGACAAGGGGTTCAGTCTACTTTAAAAGGGTAAATATGAAATATCACTTAGAGCACTAGGTTTAGTATTTTGCTTATTTCATCATTTATTATTAGAGGGGAAACATGGTTGAGATTCTAGTCAAATGCTAAAAATATGAATGAAATGGTTTAATATTGGACATGGGTAATAAACATTTTTGAATGAGTGAATGAGCACATCTATCAATTTGTTGTTTTCTCATCCCTGGGAAATGATTTGGAAATAGAATAAGAGGAAACGGTATATAAAAAATGATGATACCATTGCCATAAGGTTCTGTTAATTGGAAGTGTTAGGCTCTGGAACGGAAAGAATATGTAAGCTAAAATTCTGTAACAAGTAAATCTGTAAGGTCCTCTTATGTAGTATGCATGTTGTCTGTAACCTGATTAAATCTAAGGTTTCAGTCTATTATAAAGAATTTCACATTTCAAAGAAGGTTACTTAAAATAATAGCTACATTCAATGCTCTTGTATGCTGTGTCTGTTAGAGGTGACCCAAATGATTGGGACAGGGAATTGGCTTGCACTTTTTTCCAATTGCTTTCCTCTTTCATTTCCTCTTACATGTCAATCCTGTTTTAGTAGTGTCAGCACTTCAGTTGGTGTTGGCACTTCAATTAAGTCTTCATCACCATTTGCCTTATCATATCTATTTTGGCCAACAAATCAGATTCTAGTGAAAGAAGGCCACAGGCAGCTTTATAGTGTATCCCTTGTATCTCACTGTCATCTCTGAGGACTCTCCTAGGGAGCTTGCTATGAATCAGCAAATCCTTGTTTTCAGTTATTTGGTTAAGCATGAGAGGGGTCAGAGAAAGAAATTCTGTTGTTCACCTACCTGTTGGAGAAATTCCTAGGTTCAACTCAATGATAAACTTTCATGCTAGCAGTGGTGCCCCTCTTTTTCACATACACCTGGAGAAAAGGTTACAAAGGCAAAGCCCCCCTCCCCCAAGCATATGCAGGCGAAAAGTACTTCTTAAGAAAGCTGTTCAATTTATATCCTTTACAAAAAACATCAACTTAATCTAGCATCTAGCAGCGATAGTTGGATTAAAATTGCAATTAGATACATCATATAATAGTGACAGAAAACCGAGTTGTCTTGTTTTCACCCACTAGGTTTCGGGGGAGAACCTTTCACTCTATTTTGTTATATACTCTTAGTGAAAAGAATGTTTTTTTTTTATAGGAAACGACAAAGGAATATATTGATAAAAAGAAGGTACAAATAGAAGGATGAGGAATCCTCCCAACAAAGAGAAACAAGACTACAAGTAATCAAATATAAGAAAGTACAAAAAGATAAAAGTGAAAAGAATGTTAGTGTAGGGTTTTTTGGGGTAATGACACTGGCACACTTTTCGTCTAAATAAGTTCTCTTTTGTCTTCCAATAGTTCTGACCTGCAAAGTGAGTTCCCCAACTGGCAATCAGAGCTCTATGCATTATATGGACAGAAAGCAACCAACTGGGATAACCTGTTCCACATTCTCCTGGCATAGTGCTTCTTAAGCAGGGATAGATGGCAGAACCCAAACTCCTCAACCAGAAGAAGAAAACACTAATAGAAGTAGTTGGTGAAGTGCTTAATCCAGAGATAGGAGACTGATGCCTTATGTTGACAGAACCCTTCATTTGTCTTTGGGTTGGTTCAGTTACATTTGCATGTGCCTCCCTAGGCTTATTAAGCTATTTGGATATAGCTTGTGACAAGGCCTTTTTGTCATATAATAGAAGGGTAGATGCCCCTATTTTCTCGTTAGATGAATGACTACCATTACAGATAGAAATTCACTAACAGGTGATTGCCTGCCCATGCTATAACCATGCTACCTCCCTTTACCTTCCTATATGCAAGCTGACTAATTAAGGCCTACGGACTGCTTCTTCCTGGTTTCAACCCCTTCATTTGTACATGATAAAGAAAACCATGAAAAAATAGAAATAAGGGAAGGTCGCTCAAGGTATACTTCTTCACTTCAATGGCTCAAATCATTGATTCTCTCTTCTGTCCATTTCTTGTTGCAGTCCCTATTCCTGCCGAGTTTGTTGCAGTCTCCTTTTCTTCACTTCCATGGTTTAGCGCTGCCCTCTCCTTGAAAGTGCCTTTGCAGGACCTCTTTTTGGATGGTTCTTGGTGGTCCCATGGAGATTGATGTCTGTGGAATTAATCGGTTGATTCTCCACCATAGCTGGGGGAATTGAGGGAAGGGAAAAGGGATAGCTCCCTCTAAATCTATTTTTCTTTCATGTCATATAAAAGATAAAAATATAATAAAACCTCCCTTCTACTCCACTATCACTCAACTTCTATATTGTTCTATCAAACCATTTGGTTATATCTCAAAACTACTCCATTCCATATCCTTTTCAGTATTCACACCCTTCTAGAGCCATAAAATTTGTCAAAGGATTTATTAGTGGTAATGCCTTTTATCTTTTCTATTGCCAAGTTATCTTTTTCAAGTTTTATCTTTCTTGACACTAATTATCTTAGCCATAAGTTTTCTCAAATGTATTTACTTCTGATTTGTGCTTTTCAGTATTTTTGATACATTTAACTTTGCATCCTTATATTTGCCACATTCATATCAGGAATACTTTCCTTTCCCCCTCCCAAAATTATATTTAATCAGGCATGATAACTAGACTTTTTCATTGTACTAGTATATTACAAGTAGAGGTTTTCTTACTTATGAAGTCAGTACAAAATTTTACATTTTCGTCCTCTTCAGCAGTCTCTGCAAATGAAAATTCTGTGATAGATTTTTAAATCAATTTATTTGGAAAAAGGATGAACTTAAAGAAAACTGGTACAAATTTAAGGAGAGAGAAAGTGGGGAGGTGAAAATTCATAAAGATAAGTTCAGCTGAAAGATAAATCATTCACAGGGAGAAGCTGTATTGATGCGTGGGACATGCCCCTTGGTTCCCTTCTAATGTTTTGAAGGAGAGCTTGTCTAGAATTTTTCATGTTGCTGTTGTTTGCCCCTCTCTAGGTCTTTTCAATGTGGATATGAATTTTCTATAAAACTATTTATAAATTCTTTAGGCCTTCCCCTAAATAAATAGATGAGGGCAAGGGGATGAGTTACCATGCTGGTGCTGAGCAGTGGTAGCCTATGAACAGTGAGGACGATAAATTAATTAATGTTTGGGATCCTCTCCACAAAAATAGTACTATTGTTTCTATTCTTTCATTTAAAAACCTGATAAAATTACCATCTCTTGCTTTTTGTGTGGGCTTGAGAAATCTCTCTTCCAAGGGGTTGCATGATGTGGGGTTGGTATTTAGATGTGCTGGGTTCTCCTTTGGGAGGTGGTGTAAATATCATATGCCATTACCAAATTAATGCATGTCAACCTGATATTTGTGATTAATTTGAAAGTCAAGAGCATGAATATTTCCGAAGGCCAAAAAGGAGAACTCTGATCTTATTGTTTGTCCATTAAAATAGCCAGTTTAGTTGTTTTTGTAACTTTCAGTTGGACTTGCACAAATATTTGCAATTCAAATCTAATTCTTTCTTTGGAACATCCATTTTGCAGGTTGAGATATTCATTCAGAAGTTGAACTCAATTCCAGCTTTCACTGCCAACTTAACAGTGGAGTCTTTCAATAAGCGAACCCTTTGTTGAAATGAGACAACTTACCTTGGTTGCTCTATTTCTTTTACTGATGCATCACCAGAAATGTATATTTTTCTTCCTAGTCATTTTTCCTCCTTTGACTTGGAGTATTATGCTGCCGCCCTTGGCCTGAATTTTTAAACCCTACTGTATTATTATTCAGCCATGGCAATCAGATCTGGTACTGTTTCTAGTTTTGATAAGTGTTTGAGGGGAGAGTTAAAATTTGTTTTTTATTTGCATTGTCTCTCAGTTATTGATCCTTGTTCATTGCAGACTTCTTTAATTACACAACCTCGTTCTTTTTCATGTTGTATAAGAATGATAATAGAGATCAATCCCACACTTCTTTTGGCTGTAGGAGGTTATGGATAATAGAGTTCATGACTTTTACTTTATATGCTTGAACTTTTACATGTAGGGTGATATATATCTTCAGCATAACTCATGTCGGGATGTATATTAGGTTGTACAATCTGATTTAAATATAGTTAAGAGATTTTAGGTGAATTTTTAACACTCGAAGTGATATTATTCTGTATGGTGTATTTGTCTGAAATCCAGTGAAGCAGATTTCAAGCTACAGACGGTATTCAATCATTGTGCAACACTGCCCACATGTATTGACAAAGAAAAAGAAAAAGCAAGGGTAAGAAGGAAGTACCTTTATTTTCTTCTTGGGAAACAATGATATCACCATTGTGCTTGTTTCACCATCCAAAAGGGGAAAGTATCACCATAGAGAGCAGGGGTAGCATGAGTAGGGGAGATCAGGATGACAGCAAGGGCTATATAGTAGACCTTATGCCATTAGATTAGGGTCAGGTTGCTATAAAGATTGGAGCCATTTTTTGAGTTTAGCCATTATCATCTTGTGCATAGAGGTTTCTTCCATAGCTTTATTAGCTCCTTCAGTGGGGAATTACTAAAGAAAGGGTATGGTCTTAGGGGTGCATTTATGAACAAGTAGCAACAATGGAATGTGGAGAGGGAGCTGGAGAAGCATTCCTTGTTTGTAGGGTTTCACTGAAATCCCACTTTCATAGGCTTGGGTTCAGTCCTAGTTTAAGCTACTTTGACAAAAACCTGCAAACTTCCAAGTAGCATTTCACATCACTTTACCATTGGACAATGCTCACATGCCTTCATTTAATTATAATGGCTATGGCTATGGCTATGGTTCCTTTAGTTTGGACAACTTCTATCTATCATTTCAATATCTATCATCAGTATGAAGTGCTAAAACCGTTGGTCTCAGCTTTCTTTGGTGTAAATAGGGTTATTGTGATGCTCAATTTTTTGCTGTTCTGTAATCTAGTTTTGAAGTATGTATCTGGAATGTATATTGCTTGTTCAGAGGATATGTTTTGTTAAATTGTACCGAAGGAAAAATTTTAGTTTCTTGCATATGAATCACATACATTGTATTTTCTTGCTCTGTTTTTGGTGTTCTTTTGACTGCAGCAGGAGTTGTTAGGTCTGGAAAATGATTGAACTGTTAAACCCAGAAAACTCGCCACTAGTGTTGGTTTTGGGAAACATTGACTGATGAGTGAGTCTGTAGAGCTTGCTTTATTACACAACATAATCTCTCATTCATCTTCATCCACATATTCACTTTGAAACATCACTCTGACGTAGAGCATTCTTTAGAAACAATACCTTTTACTTGATGCCTCTCTACACTTAGAAAATTATCCCTAGGAGAAAAGTACATAGAGCTTTCATATGTTAGAGGAATCTACTCCCATACCAGCCACAGAATTTTAACTGCCTTGTAGAAAACAAAATTATCTCCCTTGATACTCTTTTCTTGTTGCGAATGATAATTGTGCAGGAAAACCTTTCAAACGATCAAAGGTCGATGTGCGTGCCTCACATCACCATGCACCAGGCTATGCTGTAAAAAAAACAGGTATGCAAAATAGGGAGACAATGAAATTCTCATGAGTTGTGTGACTTGAGCCATACATAGATATATTCTCAGAGGTTATTATGATCACCCTGGTTTCTTTAAGACAAATGAGATGCCCATGAAGTTGTGTCTTTTTTGAAGTATTCACACCCAAACTTGGTGTGTGGTGAGGCCAGCAATTGGAGGAAAGTAGGCTAGAAGCCAACAGTAATAGTTGTGTTTTGGCCTTTGTACCATCAACATCATGTGGGATCATATCTCAACCCTTGGCCACTCTGGAACACTAGTGTAAACGTAATCAAAGATCGTATACGTGATACACTTGTACTGCCTGCGCTTTCTTGTATTCCATAGAATATCTCCTATTATGAATCTTTGTGTATATGTGAGTGTGTGGTGGGCGAAAGTGTGTCCTCAATTCTTGACTTCTTGTTGCTTATTTCTCTGATTTCAGATGGCTATACGTGTGGGATTTTGCTTGATTATGGAATGAATTGGCCATGATGAAGCATCAAATCCACGGGTCCATCCGAGTCATTCTTCATGTATGAGCCTCTTTGACCACTCCTTTTCATGTTCTTCAGATTGTGACATGCTGATAAAAGAGTTTTGAGCAAATTAAACGGCTTATAGAGCCCCTAGGCTTTTAGACGGTCGGCTTTGATCCTTTTTTAGATTTTGAGGGATATCTTAATACACTCAAAACTTCTCGTACCATCATATTATGCTCAACTCAACCCATCACTTCTACCACCACCATTTCTGCTACACTTTCTCCCCCACCCTCCATTGATGCCATTGCCATTGCGGGTGATGCGCTTAATGCTGTCATTCATCACATGTTCGCTTTTGAATTTTTCCCCCCCTCTTTTAACCTTCCCGAGTTAAAAAAATGATATTACCTTCTTAAGGACTATGATGATCACCCCAGGATCTTCAAACTTTGGGTTGACATTTAGGGTTTGTGGCACTGTAATTTTTATTTTTTTTCTTTCTTCTTCTTTTTTTTCATTTGGGGTTGACATTTCATTCACTCCCTCAAGTCAAAAGTGAACATCCTTAGTATGCATAAGCTTATAATAATCTTCTCCTTTATCCCTCCTCTCATGACTTTGCCAAATCCACTTCCTTTGTTGCAGTGAAAGTGAATTCAGAAAAGGATAGGTTTCCCCCCCTCAGCTGTGGTTGGTTGTGGGATTAAATAATATGTTTCCTAGCTTGTTTGGTTAGTGGGAAAAGAAAGGAAAAGAAAACATAAACAAAGTGGTTTGACTATTATAGGATAATGGCAAGTCGTACATCATAGGGGAGTTGTCCAAAATACATTTCACTTTTTCACATGAAGTGAGGAATGCTTAGTATACTATAGTGTTCCATCAAGTCTCAAAGCATGGGCTAATAATACGAAAGCATCTACCACTGCGTGGACTTTATTACCAACAAATGAATTTGCACATGACATTTAAATAATATCTGAAAGACGACGATAATAATAATAAAAATGATAATGACGGAAATAAAAGTCTTAGAGGATCATAATACAAGACGAACAACCAATGCGTGGACTCCATTACTAACAAATGGTTTTGTGGGATTGTAAAATGCCACGTAAAAGAAAACCTCAAACCCTAAATAACGAGGAGGAGGAGGATAATGACAGAAGTAATGAAGTGTGTGGTTGGTGTAATTATGGGTGGAATATGCCTACTTCGGCCATAGATTTTGGAAGAAAAAAGAAAAGTGGGGAATGTGAGAAAGTGAGTGGAATGGTGTAGGGCACTTTTGGGTTTTGAGTGGCTAACTACCAACTTAGTTTGGAGCCTTTTTGACTAGTAATGTATTGAACAGAGACATGGAGGTGTTGGTTGTTGGTAAAGAAGGCTTGGTGCTTTGAATGAAGCTCATTTTACCACAATTCAATGTATAGAGTAATAGTATACTTAGCATATATTGCTTTGCTTTCAATGTTCAAAGGAATCTAAAGACTCCCTTTTTTTGTAACCACAAACCACCCCTAACATTATAATATTTTAAAACTAACACAAATTTTTATGTGATTTAATCATACAAAGGGTCTTTTTATTGTCTAATTTTAAAATTTTAATATATATATATATATTACTATTATTATTATAATAGGCAAATTTGTACTTTCAAATGTTGGGTCAAAGACTAAGAATTACAAGCAAATAAATAAATGTCCTTGATGAGGAATGTCTAAGGGAAACAAAGTACAGATTTTGATGCTAACATTAATGGTAGGAGGTAGATTTGCATGTGGAAAAATCTAAGAACTGATTTGGAATCATATCAAACTTGAAATTTGAGCCGAATTGAGAGTTAGGTAGAATAAAGGTACAAATAAATAAAAATTAAATCAAAGAATGCAAAGAAGCAAGAGTTATTATGATCAAATGATTATTTTTGGATAACCAAAAACAATTTCTTAATATCATATAAAAACCTTATATAATGGAACTTGACATTAATCCTAGGAAGATTGGATGAGTAAGAGTATGTGCCAATGTGTCATACATACTCTTTTGGTTTTTATTTATTTATTTATTTATTTATTATTATTATTTTAATTTTTTTATTTAGGAGTAACACAAGTTCACACAATTGAATTCATGTATTTGGGAGTAGTGGGTTTATGGGTTTCACCTCCAATATTTCAAAAGCTTGTCCCCACTTTGTCACCCAATTTCAACTCAAAACACTTTGATATGCTGGCCTTGTACTTCAATTTTTATTTTTTTATTTTTGGATTTATTAAAGCATATTTTGACAAAGATTTTGTGGTTAGGTTTGAAGGCACTTGATGATGATACCTTTTTCATTGAACAGGTTCCTTATTGCCGCTCCCTAATGCAGAATTTCATAAAAAAAAAGAGAGGAAATATTCACATTTTTTACTATTTTATTATTTTTAATTGTTAATGTTATAAAATAGTTATAAAGATTTCCAAATAAACCAGCCTGACATTTTTCATTTTATGAAAAAATAAAGAAAATATATTTTTAAATATGAATTCATATAGAAATTAGAAATCTTGTGTGGTGAGCATGCAAAAGCTCTCATAACACTTGTTGGAAAAAAAAAATTACAATACCTTATTTACGATTTGGTATAATCACCAATACGGTGCACACACGGGCCATGCATAGGTTGTGCATGCCCGCATGATGCACATGAGGGTCACGCACGTAGTTCAAACTCTCTCAACATTTCTCTATTCAAAACCTAATGTACCCTTTGTCTATTTTTCATTTTTTCTTAATTCTAGTTAAACTTATAAAAAAAATTATCAAAACACAAACTCTATAAATCTTAATTTTCCTAAAAATAAAAAATAAATAATTTGATTCAAATGCCAATGTCCCCTACTCTCAAAATGTATAAACTTATTCTTTTTAACTCTTAAAATCGATATTAAACTAAAATAATTAAAAGGGTGTTAAAAAAAATATTTTTATTATTTTGATAAAAAATTAAAATTTTATAATTTTTTAAAATAATTTGTTCAAGTTTTAAAAATTAATTTAATTGGGAGTCATTGAAACACACAAAATACAAATTTTAAATTAGTGATACACAATTAGATAAAAAAAATTTCTATAATAAGACAACAAAATTAAAAAAATAAAAAATAAAAAGACAAAATAGGCCATATTGGATAAGGACAAAATGAACTTGTAAAAGAGAAGTTTATAATTTAATCCCAATTATTACTATTTTTTTACAACATAGGACAAAACAAAAAGATATTAAAGTAAAATCATTTAGTGGGTTGACTATTTTTTTTTTTTTAGTCCACCAATTTCCAAAATTTAAAAATAAATTAATATTAGTTAATATTCTATTTTACATACTTACACACATATCCACATAAATTTAAATTAATCTTCCAAGTTGGCCCCAAAAATATTTGGATAATTTGGAGGCACATGCATCACAACACATAATTATTATTATTTTATTTTATTTTTTAATTAAAATTTGCAATTTGCATGAAACAAGGGGTTGAAACCAATGGCGGAGACAAATTTAATAATGATGAATCTAAAAAAAGAGAAAAAAAATTAATAACTGATAAATAATTAATATGAAATTTTAATTATTTTTTATAATTAAAATATATTAAGTAATTAAAAAAATCCAAAAAAAAAGGAGAGTTGGATTGGTACTAGCAAAAAGATCATGTGAGTGCACCACAATTATTAATTATTATTATTATTATTATGATAATATTATGTATGGGATGTTAACAAAGACAATTTTTCCAAAACATTAGTCAAAAGTTGTCGGCATTAAATAACAAAAGCACTTTTGACTATTTTCTAAAATTTATGCAAAATTAATTATTAATTGTGTGTCTTCATTTATAAGGAATCAACAACCATTTGCATGGGGAATTTCAAAAAAATAATCCACAATATTTAAAAAATATTTAACCTTAATAAAACTTCTCATCTTTCTTATGCCGCCTAAGATGGCAAGGGGAGTTTTGGGTATTACCTTGTCTCGTCCCGATTATATATAAAATTAAAATTTAAAATTAATTTAATTTTTTATTTTTAATATATAATAATAAAACATTATAATTATTTAATTCTTTATAAAATATATTTATTTTAATGTAATTAAAAATTTTAAAAGAAATTTTAAAATTCTCATACCCATTCCACCTTACCCCATTTTTTTTTTTTTAATAAGACATGAATGAGAATTATTTTGATTAAACGGGGTGGGGTTGGGATGAGAGTGACTCATTCCGTCCTGTTACCATTCCTAAAAGCTACTAGATATTATAAACAAATATTAAAAATAAAAAAAAAATATATATTCAAAAGATAAGTAAGTAAAAGTGTGTTAAGTTGAACTTTGACTACAAATAAAAGTGATTTATATTAACTTAAACAAGAATAATACATTAAAAAAAAATTAAATTACAATGAAAAATGAATTTTGGTTTCCATGAAAGTGAAAATTTTATATCCGTCCTTATTTTCAACATAAATGATAACACAACAAAGATTGAAAGTCGGAAAAGATTTCTCCTTTTCATTTTCATTCTAGCATTTCAAATATGCCATAAATTTTAAGACCATGAAAAATTGAAAAGTACATATTGATTTATTAAATATTAACAATTACAATGAATTTATTATCATACTATACCATAAAATGAATTTATAGGAAATTTCATATTTATTCTTATTTTCAACATAAACGATAATATAACAAAAAAAAAAAGTAGAAAAGATTTCTATTTTCATTGTAGTATTCAAAATATGCCATAAATTTTAAGATGATGAAAAATTGAAAAGTATATCTTAATTTGTCAAATATTAACAATTGCAATTAATTTATTATCACTATAAAATGAATTTAAAGGGAAATTTCATATCTGTTCTTACTTTCAACATAAATGATAACATGACAAAAAATGAAAAGTTGAAAAGATTTCCATTTTCATTCTAGTATTCCAAACATGCCATAAATTTTAAGATGATGAAAAATTGAAATGTATATCTTCATTTGTTAAACTTTATAAATTAGAATTAATTTATTACCATTCTATATGAATGTATTTAAAATTCATGATAATAGTTGTTACAAGTTGTATAAGATTCTTTGGGTTAATTTCTCAAATAGTTGATAGATTTTTTTTTGTCAACCAATTATGATTTTGATTACGAAATTAAAATTAAAATATAACACTATGTCGGTTTAATTTCTCATAATAGTAACACGTTTCAATGCGTATCGAATTCATTGGTGTAATTTTATTTGGATATGTATAAAGTAAGATCGGAATTAAAGTATGAAAAAGTATGATTAAGGTGTAGAAAAAAATGAATAGAAATATAAATAATTGGATAAAAGAAATCATGCTGTCGGTCTTAAAAGTTGGGTAATTTTTGAAATGAAAATTAAGAGATTGGTGAAAAACCCATTTGAAAATTTTGAATTTTGGGCACCATAAATTTTGGTCTGACCAATAATGGAAATGTGTTGCGGCCCAATGAACTCACTTTCTTGTGCTTTACAAAGCAAAAATAGTGTACCAAAGTTGACTTCTCATGCCCAATCCACTTCTCAAATTTAGTTGACTTTTTCAAGTGGTGGAAAGACAAATAAAGATTTGTTTTTGTAAAGCAAATCAATCATTTTTTATTTTTTTATTTTTTTTACAATCCAAAATATAATAAAATCTACAATATTAATGAAACTTATTTCCATTTTTCTTTATTATCAACTCAAATCCTTTTTTAATTTTAATTATTATTAGTAAAATATTTCTTTTTTTTTTTACTAACTATTGATGAATATTTACAAATAAGTTAAAAAGAAAAATTGGTGTCATAATTATTGTCATTTTCTATCTTTACACAGATATTTTTTCTTAATAAAAAAAAAGGAATTAAGCCCGATAAAATTTAATTACATGGTAAACAAACTTAATAAACCTATTTATTATTACAATTATACTAATATATTATTGATATTTATGTAAATAAAAGTGTTATATTTATGAGAAAAATATGAAAAGTAAATCTTCTACTTTTGCAAAATAATATTTCTTTTGTAATAAAAAAAAATCATAATTAATTCAACCCCATAAAATTCAACAAAATCATGTTAATTATTACAATTAACCTACTAACAACCCCATCTTATTTCACCCAAAATAATAATAATAAGTTTAAGCCAATAATTATGACCCTTTTTTTTCAGGAAAAAGAAAAAGAAAAAGGAAAAGTCATCAAGAAATTAAATTCCAAAGAAAATGCATTGAATGTGGAGAAGCCAAAAGAAATGAGGAGAGAACAGAATAGTGGAGGTGTCAACTTTATCCAATAAGTTTCGAGGAAAAAAAAAAACAATGGTGAGACACAAAGGGCCTTTGTATTGGCTGAAAATTCAATGAACATTGATGAGACTCGAGAGGGTGCAGTCAACAGCAGTTATAATGCATGTGGGCTTTGCAATTTTGTGTTGTTTGTGTCCCCCACACAAGTCTCCAACAAAGCCTTGTAGCTATAAATATGGGACTCTCCAGCTTGCCTCAAAATCAGCAAAGTTGGAAAACTTTCTTCCAGTAGTATTGAATGTGATCAAAGAGGAAGTTTAATTGGTTTTTGTACTTGTGGGTCTGTAGAAATTAATATTTCTGGTTTTGCAAAGAAAGAGAGAAATGGAGACAAGAAGGCAGACTAACAAGGGAGAGGAGGGCATGGGTGTAAATACTGGTCATGAAGATACTGCTACTGCTACTACTGTTGATTGGAGAGGCAGACCCTCTAATCCTGAGAAGCATGGTGGAATGAGAGCTGCTTCCTTTGTTCTTGGTTTGTATCTCTCTTTGGCTCATGGGTTGATGTACTTGTTGAGAAAAAGTGGTTAATGGAAGTGGGTTTTTTTTTATGGTGTAGTTTGTAGAATTGTTTCATTTCTTGATATATATGTGGTGGTCGACTCAGGATTTTTGTGATTTTTTTTTGCAGGGCTTCAAGCATTTGAGATTATGGGAATTGCAGCAGTAGGGAACAACCTGATAACATATGTGATAAACGAGATGCACTTCCCCTTGTCAACGTCTGCAAACATAGTCACCAACTTTATAGGGACTGTCTTCCTCCTCGCCCTTCTTGGTGGCTGCATCTCTGATTCTTATCTTGGGAGTTTCTGGACCATGCTCATCTTTGGGTTTGTTGAGCTCTCTGTAAGCCTCTTCTCTCATCATCTCTCTCTCTCTCTTTCTTCCTTTTGGTTTTCTGCACTTTTTGTCTTTCTCTGACCCTTCCAGTCATTCAACAAAAGTGGCTCAAATTCTATAATGATGATAATAAAAACATATGTGTTTTGTGTGTAAGGTATGAGTATTCTAACAAAGTGGTGTTCTTTTCTTTTTGGTTTTTTTTGTGTTGTGAAGGGTTTCATATTGCTATCAGTCCAAGCCCATCTCCCCCAACTGAAACCACCCCAGTGCAACATGGTATCAGATGGAGAGCGTTGTGTAGAGGCAAAGGGTTTCAAGGCCTTTATCTTCTATTTGGCTCTCTACTTGGTGGCATTAGGGAGTGGATGTGTGAAGCCCAACATGGTTGCCCATGGGGCTGACCAATTCAACAGGGACAGCCCCAAACAGTCCAAGAGCCTCTCCTCCTACTTCAATGCTGCATACTTTGCCTTCTCCATAGGTGAACTTATTGCCCTCACTGTCCTTGTTTGGGTGCAAACCCATTCTGGCATGGACGTCGGCTTCGGAGTCTCTGCAGCTGCCATGGCAATGGGGCTGATCAGCCTGGTCTCTGGCACCCTCCTTTACAGGAATAAGCCCCCTCAAGGCAGCATCCTCACCCCCATTGCACAAGTAATTTCTATTGACTTCATCAAAATTTTCCCATTTTTTCTAGTGTTTGACACCATTTTACTAGCTGTTTGATTAGGACTAGACTGGATTGTTTACCATTTTCCCTATGCTAATGGTCAGAAACCACTCCATTTGAACTATTTTAATGAATTGAACTATTTGATTCTGCTGCTTATGTATGCAATCTTGTTCCCTTGTGCTGATCACAAAAAAACTAACTGATGGTTTGTTGAATATAATAAGATCATGTGGATATAAGAACACAAGTCCTGCCTGCCTTGAAAAAAGTCTTTATAACCTCTCTATTGTCGTAATTCCACCATTTTTATTTGTTGGGTGATGGCTGAAGTAATCAAAATTGGACTCCTTTTCAGGTTTTTGTGGCTGCAATTCTTAAGAGAAAGCAAAGGTGCCCACCTAGCCCACATATGCTTCATGGGAGCCAGAACAATGTGCTGGTTGGCAGCGTTGCCACGTCAAAATTCAAGTAAGTTTTTTCGTTCCATTTCTTCAATTTGTCTGTGTCTGTCCCCTTCATCCAAATCTTGTATGGCTTGACCCCATCTTCATACATTTTGTTTTTGTTATTGTCCCTTTCTTTTCTTTCTGATATTTTGAGTAATTCAGAGATTTTGCATACTTTCTGAGGCTTTTTTGCCATTTTTGAATGGTTCATATGATGTTCCTAATGACTGAGCAAATATAGGTTCTTGGACAAGGCCTGCATCAAGATCCAAGATGGGAATAATGTGAAAGAAAGTCCATGGAGACTATGCACAGTGGCACAAGTTCAGCAAGTGAAGATACTGCTATCAGTTATCCCGATTTTTGCCTGCACCATAGTCTTCAACACCATTCTGGCTCAGATGCAGACCTTTTCTGTCCAACAAGGGAGTTCTATGAACACCCAGCTCACAAAAAACTTCCACATCCCTCCAGCTTCCCTTCAAGCCATCCCTTACATTATACTCATATTTTTAGTCCCTCTCTATGATGCTTTCTTCGTGCCTTTCGCAAGAAGATTCACTGGAAATGTCTCTGGAATCTCCCCTTTACAGCGAATAGGCTTTGGCCTCTTCGTTGCGACGTTCTCCATGGTGGCAGCTGCCATTATGGAGGACAAGAGAAGGAATGCGGCGGTGAATGAGAAAAAAATTCTGTCCATCTTTTGGATCACTCCCCAGTTCCTAATTTTCGGTTTATCTGAAATGTTTACTGCAGTTGGCCTCATTGAGTTCTTTTACAAACAGTCCAGTACAGGGATGCAGGCCTTTTTGACAGCCATTACATACTTCTCCTACTCCTTTGGATTCTACTTTAGCTCTGTATTGGTTTCTCTGGTGAACAAGATCACCTCTAGTTCCTCTTCTGATGGTTGGCTCAAAGACGACGATCTCAACAAGGACCGACTCGATCTTTTCTACTGGTTGCTAGCAGTTCTGAGCTTCATCAACTTCCTGAACTATCTCTTCTGGGCCGGGTGGTGGTATTCATACAAGCCATCTTCCTCTGTCCCACTTCAGAGTGATGCTCATGGGGAAGAATTCATGGGCCAAGGCTTCAACTCCTCAAAAATTGTTGCAGATGTTAATAGCATACCTTGAATGATGAATTTCTCTATGGTCCGTATTGATACTATATAAACATATATATATATATAGATAAAACCCGGGGTTGTTTTAGGCTTATAGTTTTTGTAAAGATGTGAAGAAGAATGGCCTTGAGGGGAGCTTGTGGGGGTGGTAATATTATGTGGGTTTTCTCATCTCCTTGCTGTTTAAGGCCAGTGTCTTGTCCTTGTTCTTGTTAAGCAGATTTGAGAAAGCTCAAATGGGGTGTTGAAGATATGTATGTTTAAAGAGGAAATTGAAGATGATGCACTTTCTTTTTTTGTTACAAGGGTGCCATGGATCTGTGAGAGACTCAACAGAGGCAAAGCCCATTTGCAATGGCCATCAAATTCTGCTTAAATTTTAATAGTATAATTCCTTGATCATGGGGAGGAGCTCATCACATAGTTTTTTCTTGAATGATGAAAAGAGGAATATGGCCACCACTGCTTTTGTCACAATCTAAACCACATTGTGATGTGATGCATGTAAATGGAACATCATCAAACCCCTATAAATAATGTCAAAAAGATATATAAAGAGAGAGGGGGAGAGAGAGAGAGAGAGAGAGAGAGAGAGAATCTATCAGGAAGATGTTCCCATTTTTCCTTTTTTACTTTCTTTTTTTTGTTCTTCTGTTAATGATTTACCTTTCTGCAATGGAACATGTCCAAACATGTTTTGGTGTTGGAGGTAGGGCCCCCCCTGCAACCCCCTTTGCCATTGCTCTCCTCCTAACACCACTGCCATGTTGTTCATAAAAGTGTTGCCTAAAAGCCTAACAAATGTCCCTCTCCTCAACCCAAAACATACAACTTTTCATGGCATGGATCACTAGATTGCTCCACTAGTAGAATGTAATCTAGCATATACCAGAAGAAAAAAACAGAAAAAGAAAAAATGGAAAGGACACAGCAAAGTGATGTGGCCATATAGACCAAAAGATTGGTTTGTGGTTTCCTTTTATCATTCTATCTCCACCAATCTCCTCCTCCTTGTTTCCCTCTACTTAAATACTCAATTAACCACTACTAAGTACCCTGTACCTCTTCAATTAACATCATTCTATACCAAGTTGAGTGTGTGCCCCATTACATAACAAGTATTTTAATCTAAATTGTCTCTTTCTAAGAGGTCAAATAGACATCGATTTTAAGTCTCAGAGCCAAAAGTCGAGATAGATATAAAATTTAAGTTCCAAATGCAATTGTAAAAAGTTAAGATCTCTTTTATAATTATTTTCGAGAATAGGTTTGTATTTAAAAAATAAATCAGAAAACAGTTTTTTGTTCTTAAAAACATAAAACATGGTATTTTCACATAACATCTTTTACTTATTTTCAATTATTTTCACTTGTTTTTTGAAAATTATTTTAAAAAATAATTATACAAACATGTAAAATTATTAAAAATAAAGTACTAGATATAAAAATTATTTTTAAAACATATTTTAAAGTATTAAAAATTGGTTAAAAACATTTCATGTTTCCAAATAAATTTTTCGCTCCACAAAATATTAGAGAACCGATTTAAAAAAACTATTCTCAAAAACTATTTTTTCAAAACTATTTGGGAAAATAGTTATCAAACGAGGCCTAAATGTATGGATCGAGATTTCTTAAATTAAATCTAGGAAATGAATAAAGTTTCGAAAAAACATGTAGTATCGATTTAGTATCAAATCAAATTTTAATTTAGGCCATTTAAATATATGACAAAATTTAAACCACTGAATGATGGTACAAAGAAATAAGACAAAAGTGTAAAGAAAAAAAAGACTACATATCAAGTATAAAGCTATAAAAACATTATGAAGCAATGGGATTTGGAAGCACACCTAACACCCCTAATTGGTGGTGCTTTTTCAATATGATATCGAAAGGGTGCCATTCACTTCCAATCCAAACCCTAAAGTTCTAAGAAATACTAAGAATCAAGGTTAGGTACATTGAACATGAAGGTTTAGAAAATGAGGTAAGAGATGAGTGGGGGGCATTGGTAGCATAAGAATGACAAAATCTGATGTAAAGGAAGCTCACGGGAGCTCATAAAGAAGTGACCCACATCCTCTATCATAGCACGACTTATCCATTTTATCACAACTTATCCATTTTATCCTGTCTCATATCATTCGTACTCTGAAGATGTTGTTTGTCTCTTAAGCTTTCAAATAAAGGATGATTAGTGTTATAGGTTGGTTAGATGAATTAGGCCTATTTCACCACCTATACCTCTTTTGATTAAATCATATTCTAATAGTAACTCTAGAAAGCATAAGATGGATTATGTTACATGGGTTCGGGTGTTGGTGTGGGTCAAATCATGTTCTATAGATTCGGATGAATGTATGTGTCTTGGTGTTTAATCATTCATTTGTCAGATCTTAGAATTTAATTACATGAATGACAAAGAAAAATCATTCTTCTCCTTTTAAACAAGATTATCCGATGCAATACAAATCCCACCACACTCAGACCTGTGTGGACACCATTGAAGATTCCTTGTGTCATGGACAACAGATTTCATTCTAATTTTTTAAATAGTAATTATTTGCACATGTTTCAACATTGATTTGTTTGCATTCAATTCCAGTAGGCTGACAAGAACAGCATCCCAAAAGACGTGTATCTGCTCGAGACCCTTTGAAAGAGACTTGTCAACAAGAAAAAGCAAGGGCCACCAGCAATTAGATTCTTAAGATGGAAGCAATGGCAACAAGGGTTGAGGTGAAGAGAAATCAAAAGAACAAGGGCCTTCATAGTAAGAATTGGAAGTGTTGTTAAGATTAAAGCATCTGTTCAGTAAGATAAAATCCTCGGGAACCATGTACTTTTGTGTTCTCTAAACTCTCTCTATGTTGAACTGGTTGGCAATGGGCAAGACTGAAGAAGTAACATACAATTAACATACAGGAAAGGGGTCCCAATCTTTAATCGTCAGTATCAGCGCTTCCTCCCTTGAGATGCAAGTGCTTTTCCCTTTTCTGAAACTCTGTCAATCCTTTCCCGCTTCCAGTCACACCAACCTTGCCGTTTGGATCATCAGGAGACTTGAAGATGCTTTCTCGCTTGCGGCCCGAAAAGAAACCAATCTGGGAATTTAAAAACATTACAGATACAAAGAAGAAAAGAAAAAAAGGGTATAAGAGCCATGTAGATCAAAGGTAGGACAAAAGCTAACAGAGTGAAGGAGGTGTGCATGCTCTACTCAAAAAGTATAGGTCTATTAGGTAGTTCTGTATGAGTGGAAGTACTGGAGACACTAATAAACTAGAAATCTCCAGAACTTCTAAAAATGTGTTTAAAGAAACAGAAAATGAAACACTGAGAAAATATGTTTTGTGGGTGAAAGCGGCCCCAACACCAAGGGAAGACAATTCCCAAAATGTATCCGTTTCATGCTTCTCAAGCCTTTTATTTCTTTAATCATTTCTCATGTTTATTTTTCTTGACCTTAACAATGCCTCTACTGGCTTTGTCTAAGTTTCTCATTAGACTGGGAGTTTCCCATACATATTTTAAGACAATGGCTCTTTCCATTTCCCATACATTTTTTTGGTTTATGCTTCCCATTTTGGTTTCCCATGTCATTTCCCACTTCTGCTTTTCATAGGGTGGATATGTTTTTAAAAGTAGCCCACATGTGTGCATGTATTTACCCATCTTTTCTTGGGTGCAGGACAGGAAAGAAAGAGGGGGGAGGCAGGAGACGGGATGGGAGTGAACAGGTAAGAAATTATATCATAGAAGGGTACCATAAAAGGGATGAACCTGAGCATGCAGGAAGCATACAAGGAAAACCCAAATGGAGGGAAAAAGAAGGAGGCCACAAGACAGGAGGCCAAATGCAGGCCTCAGGCCAACCACAAGCTATAAAAAAATAATAATAAAAAAAAATAAATAAATAAAATAAAGCAACAGAAGACAGTTTGCAAATGCAAAAATGGCTCCCAACACACCTTTTTAGCCCTTCCTTTGGTTGTCTGGAACTGCTGCCAAGCATTCTGCCGCTTATTCTGTGTGACTTCAAGTTGCTCAAACCGCATCTTCGACTTAAAAGCATGTATCTTTTTGCGCTTAGCAATTTTCTGCAAATATTATGGTCAACAAGCGTATCATCATAGTTTCTTGACAAGTAAAAGACAACCCATGGACAATGAAACATTCTAGGTGGCCAAATTATTGATTGAGTCATTGTAAACAAACTCATCAAATTGACATAAGAAAAGAAATTAGATATGGTTGGTGGCTGGGGAGTTGGGAGGATGACCTAAAAGAAACACATCATCAATGGAATTAGGACAATGGGTCCTTCCTTATTTTTGCCTAAAGGTACTACTTCAAGAATTGTAAAACCAGAATAGCTTATTCAAAATCATACTTCAGAAGTCTGTCCAGAAGGGAGGCACTCTATATTTTCAGAAGGATGACAAATTTTGGAACCAAAGCACCTATGTTCACAAACAATTTCTATAATTTGGACCAAAGCTGTGAAAATATGATTTAAGCTAATTTCTCAATTAAAAAAAAATATAGGATTTCATAATGGCAAGAGAAATGCATCCTATGCAAGGCTTTTAATTTAGCTGTAACTCATTCCAAAAGAAAATGGTGAAAATTTGAATAGTAACTCCACCCACCACATCTTCAGGATCATCAGGTTCTATACGAAGCTTTGCTGGTAAACTTCGTGATTGGAAGTCAGTGGCAGCAGCCTGTGCAATCTTCCTTTTGATTGCCTGTTTTGTAGCTTCTGCTTCCTTCTCTGCTTCCAGCAAAGCGTTTACTTCTTCTTGAATTGGCCTTACATTGCCAGGATCCACCTGGAATTAGCCAATGTTAGTAAATTACCATGCTCCCAATATTTCGTTTGAAAACTAAATACATGAACAATAATCAGGCAAAAAGATGAACTCCATATGCCATAAAAGGATAAAAGAACATGAACAAAATTTGCATAATATCACTATTGACATAATAATAAAATAATAAACTCAAAAGGTGGAATGGCCAGGCAGAATTTGTTTTGCAAACAGATATATTTTCTTAAAAGCAAGAAAGTATGCGTTGCTGTGGTCTGACGACGATCATGGTGGTTCAATTGACAACAATGTTAGTGCAGATGGTAGGATCAATGGAGGAGGAGACTGTGAAGAGGTGGTTATGGTAACAGCAGTGGAAGAAGCGGTGATCAGAGTGGCAGCTAATGTTCTGTCAGCAGTAGTTAGGATCTACACATATTTACATAGTATATTCCATGAACTATTATAAACAAGACGAGTTGCATGCTTTGTGTGCGCCAAAAGGAAATTTCAGATGTTATGGTCACATCCTTGGTCACTTTGCACTAACAAGAGGAGATATCTATGGTCCTGTGCCATTACAGCTATGTTAGGAGTACTTTAGTCGGCAAGGGATGACAGGATCTTTGATGAAAACCATGGGTCACCGGATAACCTAACTTCTATTTAGCTAACAGTGAACAAAGATATTGTTGGAATTTCTTTGAGCATCATTCTGAAGTATCAGCCCATTTTCAGTCAGTGGATCCCTCCCCATTCAAGTAAACTTCTGCTTAATTTTGGAACTTTTTAGGGGCCAATCCTTGTCAAATGGGAATAGAAGAACTTTTAATGGTAATAATTAGGCTTGTGTTCTTTCTATCCTAAGTGATTTTGTTACCAAAGCAGAGATCTACATCTGCTGGAGGGTCTAAAAGAGGTTGCTGTTATGGGGGATAACCTTGTCACTAGGGGAAATTCCTTGGCTATCATAACCTTGTCACTAGGGGAAATTCCTTGGCTATCATTTCTTAGGGTACTATAGGGAATAGTGATCTTGCATTCTAATCATTGGATGGGGAGGCTTTAAACCTTTCCCAAGGTTTAGAGGCTTCTTTAAGCCAGGTGCAAAGATCAGAAAATCTGGAGGAGAACATTTTGACAAAATGGTGTATGGAACTCCAAGTTGTGTGAAAAGGAAACTACTAACACCCTTGCATTGTTGAGTGGTGTTTGTTGGGCTTTGTTTTGTTCAGTTTCTTTTGGTTGTTTTGGTAGGTATCAGAAATTGAGGCAATGAATAAGGCTATTCTGGGAAACTGGCTTAGTAGATTTTTTGTTTGAAAGCAAGCATTTTGTGGCAGCTAATTTATGCTCTTTTGGTGTGCAGTGGATGATGCACTCTTCAATTAGGGGTGCTCATTTGAGCAGGCATGGGTAGGAAAGAAGAGAAAAAGGCATAAAAGGCTGCTCCTTTGTGTTTGTTTTGGACCATTTTGGAGGGAGAGAAACAGGAGAGCTTATGAAAATTAAGAAAAAATGGACCAAGCAATTGAACGTTCTTTCTTGTGTATCTTTTTGGAATGGCCAAGAGTGTCTATAGGGGATTGTTCCTTGTCTATGTAGGACTTTGTGGATTGGTTAGGTTCTACGAAGGGAGTGGGTGCTGTTTTTTGTGCCTTCACACTGTTTTTTGGTCTTTTGGCTTCATTGTATACATCATTTATAGAACATACTTAAAACATTTCCTTTCATTGATAATACAATTATTATTTACCTATCAAAACTAGATTTATTCCTTCAAAAGATTTATTACTGAGAAGGACAATTGCTGAAGAAGAGTGGTCAGATAGTATGAGGGAAGAATTGGAAGAATAGTGGTCCAAGGCAATGAAAGTTTCCTTTGCACTGGGGTTATGGAAATAAATCAGGATTGAGCTCAGGGGCAGTGCTCACTGACAGGTTCAAGGTGGAACATGGGCCGCAGATTGATTACAGTTGGTAAGGACGTTAGAGTAGCTGAATATTGGAAATTGAGAGGTTGGTTAGACAGTGAATCTGAGATTTATTTTTAAAATTTTCAGGATTAGGATCTAGACAATCTTTCAGTAGCCTTTCTTAATCAAATTTAGCTTGTGAATGCATGTACAAATAGACAGGATGACTTCTTATGGATTTTTTTAAAGGCTTCTTCTTATGGATGCTGACTTCAGAAAAGAATTTCTTGGTTAAGTCTTTCTATAAGGAGACAATCAAGGAGGTACTGATGAATCCAGCCAAAGATACCTGGGTTCCTACAGAGGGGGGATGCTCTGCGCAGGCAGCAGCTAAGGTTGGAGAATTCACCATTAACCAGCTAGTTAGAAAAGGGTGAATTACCCCAAAAGAGTGTTGTCTGCATTTGTCAAACGACAACACCATGGATCATAATGTTGCTTCACTACCCAGTGGCTCATTACCTGTGGTCTATATTTCTTTCTATTTTTTAAGTGGATTATCCCATAAACCTACAAACAAGCATTGGTTCACCGAGAGATGGGGGAGAAAGATGTTGAGTAAAGCCCCTGATGAGCATTGTTTGAGGGTTGCAAAAATATCTCAGTAGAAATAAGTCTTCAACAATACAAGAGAATAATGAGAGAAATCATACCTCTTCTTTATTCCCCCATCCATCATAGGAAACATAATACCCATCTGGGGTCAAGGAATCGATTGTTGCTTCATACCTGAGGAATCAACTAATCAAAACAGACAATAAAAAATAGATAAAACAAATGAAAAAATAATCAGAATTTGATTAGAAGTTTAGATGTCTTTATTTTACTCACCATTCCCCATCTTCACTCCAAACTGCTTGAACTTTTGTGCCAATAGGGAATTTTCCGTAATGATCAGAGTTGTTTCCTGGCTCCTATTTGTAAACAATAAAATAAAAAAATGAGTGAGTGAGAGAGAGAGAGAGAGTATTTATTATATATTATATATATGAAATATGTAAATTTTTTTATTAGTTTATCAAAATTTCTATACAATTGCATGACTTGGAATGAGTAGTTTGACAAATGTAGTACATAATTATATTATATATACTACTAGTACTAATCTCTAATGAAGTGTTTTCTTCCTGGTTTTTTTATTTAAACAATACTTCTATTCTGGCATGTCCATGGTGGGTTGGACCAATGTACATCCATATGGTACAGAAAATATTATTTTAAAACTCTAGATCTGTGGAGATTGTCCAACACATGTTCACTTGTCTAGCAGTTATGTCCAAAGCTGAATCCGCAGCTTGCCAGAGTGAATTTCTCTCTCTTTTACCACTCAAAATTAAATACTGCCTCTACAAAAATCTAAAGATCTTACATGCAAGGCAAACAAACATTAAAGAGGTAATAACAATGGCACATTAAGCATGGATAAAGGATACTTTAAAAACAGATTTACCATTAAATGCTCAGAGCTTCCCCCAGACTGGTGCTGAATGGGAGATGCATCAGCATTTGTCCCAAATGCTGGTAGAGATATCTCACTTTGCTTTGCAGTTGCCAAGAGTTCTTCCGTTAACACAATCACCTGCAGTCTCACATACTTTAGCCCAAGTCTAGATAGTAAATACAATTATATACATCATAAAGGCTAAATTATCGTTGAATTTCGAACTTCTAATCTCAGTGTGAACATCTGAAATCAGGGGGAGAGAGAAGCAGGCTGGCCATCACGACACATAGCACACCTGCACAGGAACCAAGATACAAATGATGGGCATCGTGATAATACTTCTAATTTTCACATGCAGATTTAAGTATTATTTTCTAAATTGTCCACAGACCTACCATTTCCAGAGTTTATGATTTTAGATGCCCTTGAAATATCAATATTACCATCCCCATCCATATATCCAATATCTAGAATAGTTGTAGGTATTAGAAGATCAATATTGAAATGTCAGAGTATCTACCGATGTCATAATTTCTGTCCATGTATAAGCAATTTCCAGATGATGGAGACACTAATGATATTTTTTTGATTGGAGACACTAATGATATTACAGATATGCTTAACAACATACAACAGATATAGCAATATCAGTGATTATTTAGAAACTCAAGCAACCTCTCATATTTAAATGCAACTCAACACATACTTAAAAATATTAGTTGAACTCCAACAATGAGAACTCGATATTACACAAGGCTTCTTTCTAACACTTTGATATATTGACCCTGCACTTGAGCATCCAGTGGCATTCATCACTTGAATTATTTTTTGACAGATAATTCATCACTTGAATTATTTTAACAGCTAACTGCAACATATCACACTTACCTTGTTTAATAATGCATGTTTTTAATATTTACATATTTTTAACAATTAGATTGCTTCTTCAAAAGCTTTCATCTTGATATTTTATTGCTAACTCTCTTCTAAAATAAAAATAAAAATCTTGCACCAGTAGCCCCACCTATATGTTTTTAATTTTTAAGCCTTGAAACATACCCTGAAATCAATATTTTAAACTCTTTTCTTACATGAAGGCCATCCTCACCTTTTCAACCAAAAATCACAACAATCCTCCACAGAAATTTTCTCAGCCATTAACGCTGCTTCTTTTTGAGCAACAAAATGAGTCCTTAAAAGAAAGATAAAAAATAGACATAAAATCAAGAAATATAATTGTAGTGGAAAACAACCAAATAATCACATCTATGAAAAGTCCTCTATCTTGTCTCAAAATAAAAACTCTAGACTGTAAATTTTGATGAGAAAATCTAGGAGATGAACATTATGAGAAATCAAACAAAGAAAGATTAAAAGAGAGAGAAAGAGAGAGAGAGAGAGAGAGAGAGAGCAGATGTAAAGAGAACAAATATGGAAAAGAATCACCTCTTGGAGCTCCTTCTCCATGTCTGAAGAAAGATTCAGAAAAAAAAAATGATAAACAGATGTAAAGGAGAAGAAATATGGATAAAAATCACCTCTTCAAGCTCCTTTTCCATGTCCACATATTCAGAGTTCCCTGGGTCATCAACCAAAAGCTTTCTGACCTGATACATAAGTGGGATGGAGTCATTTAAGATAAAAAAACATTTAGACAACAGTATTGCAATAATTTACACACACCAAAATCAACAGAGAAAATGTACTTAAGATTAAGATGTGTGTATTTATAGTCATAGGATTAATTGTTTGTTGAGAATTTTCACCTTTTTTGGCACTCTAAGTATCCCATGTTTAGTCCACCTATTTCCTAAGAACAAAGCAACTAATCAATACACCAAAGCGCACACAAAGAACTATAAGCAGATCTGTACAACCTTATATCCTCATCCAATATAAATACAAAGAATTCAGTCTTCCCTGCTTCCGAATTACATACATCTTCTTAAGACAAGTTTGGATAGAAAGGAAAACGGATTCTTCAAAATTGTGGAGTCATCAATCTTGATGGTGAAAAATCAGTTTATAAAAGGTCTATTCTTGTGATCAAAACATGTATTGTTAGATGTTAACCTGTCCTCTGTAGATTTTGTAGATAGTCTAGGGTCATGTTAAATCAGTTATTCCATGGTGCACCAAGTATACACCAGTGTACTTGGATTTTATCCCCTTTTTAGTCGGCACTTTTATTGATAAATATGTTTATTTCCCTATTAAAGATATTAAATTAATAAACAAGACAAGTGTGTGTAGAACAAAACACCTCCCCCACCCCAACTCCAACAAAAAAAAAGAAAAAGTAAACAGCTCATAGATTTCATTCGCAGAAGAAAGAAAAAAAGGTGGTTAAATGGTCATCATAACCACAAGTAATAACTCTAGTTTTCTCATCCTTCGAGCCATATAAAATCTCAAGTACTATTCAGATTCATCCAATCAGGATAGGTGGCTTAATTATCAACTTAATTAGATGCCTTAGCAATATTGTGGTAGGCACTGACCAATTATTTCAGCCGCAAACCCAAACTCATTTTTCTACCAACTCATGTAGCATTTAATATAAACTCTTAAGTTTTGGAACAGTGATTTGACCCTGCTAAATGAGTTAATAAATATCGCCAATAACTTAAAGTTTTGCATCCAAAAAAGAGGAAAACACATGCAGAAACAAAGCACACATCAAATGCATACTTTCTTGGGAGGGAAAAAAAACACTAACAAATTGTTTCCACTTCCAGAGGAATCTTGCAGGAAGTATTCCCTCACTATTCTGTTTCATTCCTGATTATTGATAAGGATGACTTCTTTCACTAATGTTATTCATCAATACTTCCTTTAAAATCCCGCATATCTCCAACTTAAAAGACTCACCCAACCCAACCCTTTAAAACCATGAATACCTTTTCTCCTTCCTCAATGAGACCCCAAAAGGATTAGACTAACCTTCAATGTCAAAGGTCATGGAGTAAAGTTGATCAATTTCTGCTCCACCATAGAATCCACAGACCCTTGTGAGATCATCAAGCACCCCCAAGGAAAATGCCCAAGTCATTGCTTCTCCCAGTCATGGGTTCTGCTTCGGTTATTATGTCATTGTAAAACTCCCTGTCTTGGAGCTTCATCAAACCTTTTAAATGCTTTAACGATTGGTCATGCCTCTCTTTTGTTTCATTTTTCATTCCACGATATTAGAGTATTAAGTATCTCACTCCAATTTACAGAGAAGACTGCTAATTTTTTAACGGTAAATGTTGCACACATGTATTGCACCAAAAGCATAGAGAAAACATCAATTGACAATTCAATTTTCGTGGAAAATCCAATAATGCTCAAAGTTAGTTAATTAGTTTGTTTAAAACCAAATGAATTTTTTGACGCGAACTAATTTAAGAGAGAGAAAAAAAAGTAAGAAAGGATCCCCTTTTCCCTTTTCTCCCTCCATCAAAACTCCCTTCACCTCCCCCCAGGCGAAAAAAAACACAAAAAAAAAAACCTTTTTTATGTTCGTTTCCCCTCGTTTCACAGGAACCAAGCAGAATTTCAACAAACAGGTATTTAAATAAACCCTAATTCAGTAAATTCCAACAAAACACACCCAAATCAAACCCAAACCAAAAACAAAAAAAAAACCCCGAATTGAAGCAGTATCAGCAAAAAACTGAACCCCCATCCCGTTTGGTTGCCGAGAAACAACAGGAAAAGAATAGAAATGGCAAAACTCAGAAACCCCCAATCGGGCTCTTCCAAGTTTGTTTTTTATTTCTCTTTTCCGCCGTTTCTAATTTCCATCACAATTTTCACAGAAACCAAACATAGCACAGAACTCAAAAACCAAAAATTCATTCAATATTACAAATTAAGGGAAAAAAAAAAAAACCTGTTGAAGCTGATCCTTGTAAGTGGAGAGATTGGAGGCGAGTTCATCGATGCTTAGCTCTTCTCCGCCTTGCATATTTCTCCTTTCAAAGACTGATTTTGGTGTTGTGATTACTTGAAAAGAAGAGAGAGAGCGCAAAAGAATTGATATGTGGATTAAATCCTGACAGTTCACAAGAGAGACGAACTCATCAAAACCCTGCCCGTCTCAAACTGAACGTCTTTTATGTGTTTTTTTTTTTTTTCGGGTATTAGGCCCATTTTTATGGCTGGGCCCACTAACAGCAGCCCATCAAGATAAAACGGCCTGTCTCGGATGTGAATTTTTTTTTTTAATACTTAGGATATGTTTATTAGGCTGCAAATTGGGCACTTGGTTGAGTTGATGACTAATTCGAACCGATCCGAATTAAGAAATAATCAATACAATTCTAATCCAATCTTATTTTTCTAAGCTAATATTAAGTTTAAGCTCAAGTGAATCGGGTTGCATAATTTAAAATTTATTTATGATATTATTTTAATGTATTTATATGAAATTTTAAATAATAAATAGGACAATTTTATTTAAAAAAAAAAATAAATATAAATTTATACATTTTCTAAAAATAATGAAAAACATATGATATAATATAATTTGATCTTTTTTTCTTAAAAATAGAAAAGGAAAATAAATATTATTGGTAAAATAAGATGTATTATAAATATTATAAAAATATTAAATTGAGTTCGGATTGGGCTCAGGTTGTTTGAACCTTACCTTAAGCCCAACCCAAATTGAAATTGAGTTGAAAAAACCTAATCCAAGCTCAACCTAAATATTGAAAATGATTGCCTAAGCTAGCCCAAATCTCAGGTTGGTTTCAAGGTGGATGGGGTCAGCCCACCTAAGTTGCATTCTACCTGATACAATACAATATTGGATAAGAAATAGGATAATATAGCCCATTGTTCGTCCAATCAATATATTTTTCCATGTTTGATTAATAATGGAATAGAATAAGTTATCTTATTACTTATTTCATAGATAATATAATCTACATTAAAGTATCATGTTCATTAGATTTAATATTTAAAAATATCATATCCCATTGAAAATCACATCTTAGAATATATATTTTCCATACAATTAGATATGATATCTTATGATATACGTATCTTATTGTATTCTAACCCATCAACCAAATTTAGCATTTATGGATATGAATGATGAAACTAATGGGAGGATCTATTGGCAGAAAAGAAAACAAGCAAGAAGAAAGGGATTTGGGGAAACCTGTGTTGAAGAGATCGTATGCGGAAGTGGTAAAGAGACCGAGAGGTAGTGATAGAAACTCAGTCAGAGTGGAAGTACGAAGAAAGGAAACCCACTGAAACTTGCGAAAATTGGAACATTGTATTGTTGGGAGTTGGAACCCTAGGTCAGTTGGAGGAGAGGATTTGGATAAGCTGGGGAGGTTATTGGCAAATTCTTGGGGGTTAAAAGGAAAATTAGGGTTGGCAAGATTGGAGAAGAATAGGGTTTTGTTGGAGTTTGAATTTTTGGATGAAGCCAAACGCGTTCTCTCTTCAGGGAAGCGTTCAATGGGAGGGCTCCATTTGGGACTGGAGCACCGGAGCCCTAGGGCCAGCTGTCGGGAAGAGAAAGAGATAAGAAATGAAGCCTGGGTTAAAATTGTTGGGCTCCCAATTTCGTTGTGGGACCGACCATTTTGAGAAGAGTAGGGGAAGAGTGTGGTGGCTTCATTGCAATCGACCCTCAGACGGAGAAGTTGGAGGAGCTTCAATGGGCTCGGATCTTGGTAAAGACGAACGGAGAATCCTTGCCAAGTGTGCTGGAGATTGGAGTTGAAAAGGACGTTTACTCCCTTGGACTTCAATGGGAGCTCAAATCGTCTTTGAGGAAAGCCATGGTGGATAGTCATGAAACGACCGAACGAAAAAGTGGTGAGGTTAGGGGTGATGACTCCTCGCGCGCTGGTTCGCGCATAGAGGAAGAGTCAAGAACTACGCGGCTTGAGGCGTTGTTTCTGCCAGTTGATGGGATGAGTGTGCAGAAGAGTGGGTTGGGCCGAGAGGTGACTGCAAACTGGGCCCAAGAATCGGCAACTCGGGCCTCCTTTGATGCATTGGTGTTTGGGCCTCCATCATTAGGCCCGATCATGGGCTCAAAAGAATTGAAAAGGGTTGGTGGGCCTTCCATGCAATGTCCTTCAAATGGCCTAAAGTTAAAAGGAGCTATGGCTGACGCTACTGGGGCAAAGGCTGGGCCATCGACCAAGTGGTGGGCTGCAGATGTGGACAGCCCAACGCCAATTAGGCTAGCTGATCTGGATGGGATCAGCCCAAATAAGTCTACAACCCAGGCCCTAGACAGAGGCCCTCAGGAGAAAGCCTGGCTTCTGGATTGCAAAATAACCAAAAGAGAGTGCTTCTCAGTGGCAAAGCCTCTCGTTTCCTAAGAAACAGAGAATCTGAGGAAACAATAATCGAAAGTTATTCACTCAACGATAGACAAGGCTCTTGTTGAGGAAGCCTTGAGGTATGGGTCTGTTCTAAATACGGGGGGAAATAGGGTTTTTAGGACTTCTCATCTTAATTCTTTTCCTTTTGATCGGGCTCCGGATGAGGAGTATTACGATCATTTTGGGGCTTTAGGGGAGGAAATCTGGATGGAGAATCAAATGCGATTGACAGCTGATGATGGGCCCGAAGAAGAGGGCAATGGCTGTTGGGACTTGGTAGAAATTAATAGCGTCAGTAACAAGGTTAAGGGTGGGGAGTGGGATTCAGCTTTGTCCGAGCCTCAAGATTTTAGAAACGAGAAGGAGTTTAGATGGGAGGAAAGTAGTCTGGCAAAGTTCAGCCATTTTTTAGGTTTCTCGACAGAGGGTTTGGAAAAAGAAATTCTGAGTTTTTTTTTATCAAAATTAGAAAGAGACGGGAGAGGATTCATAGCAAAGAGCTGGTGGAGAAGTCAAAATTCGAAAGGGAGTTAAAGAGGTTGGAGTGCTCAGTCAATTATGAGGGAAGAAATAAGTAGAAAGGCTCCTCATTGGGCAAATGGAGTCAAATTGTAGTAGCCCAATGAAGCTAAAGTTGTTAAGTTGGAATGTGAGGGGAGCAAATGATAGCTCCAAAAGGTTGATTTACTGTGTATTCAAGAGACAAAAATTCAACCAATGTCAGAGGGTATGGTGAGAAGCTTAGGCTCAAGGAGATTCTTAGATTGGAGGGCATTGGATGCGGATAGGGCTACGGGAGGTATCTTGATTTGTTGGGACAAAAGGTCTTTGGAAATTTTGGATTGGGAGGAGAGTCAATTCTCCTTATCTTGCAGATTCAGGAATGTGGAAGACAAGGTTGTCTAGGTGTTCACGGGAGTCTATGGGCAGTTCACCAAAGAGGAAAGAGAATGCTTGTGGGAAGAGATTGGGGCAATTAGAGGAGTTTGGGAAGAACCTTGGTGCTTAGGGGGTGACTTTAATATCACCCTCTTCCAAAGAGAAATGAGCAGACAAGGAAGAATAAATTCAGCGATGAGGAGATTTGCTCAAATTATCGATAATTTAGGGTTGGTGGATCTTCCACTGCAAGGAGGAGTGTTTACTTGGAATGGGGGGGCTCAACAATCAATCTTGGGTTAGACTGGACAGGTTTCTTGTGTCTCCTAGTTGGTTAGATCAATTCAGTGGTGTCCTCCAAAGCAGACTGTCTCGGCCTATCTCTAATCACTTTCCTGTTCTTCTAGAGGGTGGAAGGATAAGAAGAGGCCCCTCTCTCTTTAGGTTTGAAAATATGTGGCTTAAGGTTGAGGGCTTTAAAGATCTTATTCGAAGTTGGTGGAGGGGAATTAAGGTTAGAGGCAGTGCTTGTTAAGATATGGACTCACATATCTCACAATAATTCATGATTATGTTATTCACCTCTTATAGTTTCTGTTCGTTCAAGAGTATGGGCCACCTATGTGTAGAGCCCAAACGCCATCACGGGTCTTGGATAATGGGCCTAAGACCCGTGAGGCCCAATAGCCCAATGGGTATGGTCCCTAAGGCAGGAGGGTATAAAAGGTCAAGGTTCTGTTCATTTTGGTATATCACATTTTTGAATAGAACAAAACCCTAATCTCTCCCGCTTCCCATTGCCAGAGAGAATCCAGTGACGGTGGTTACCCTCCTCGGCCTTAGAAGATCCATACATCTTCAACCAAACTTCAGAAATGGATTCGGGTATGTTTCATGTGAATAAATGCATGTTCTAAGTGAATTCATAATTATATCCTGCATATGTTTTGGTGATAATGGAGATCAAAGATTAATTTATCAATTGGTATAGAGCCAGTTCCATCCTCACCAATAATACCTTTTGAAACACAAATAGTAGAGAATCTGGGCCGTTTTTTAGGCACTGTTCAGGCGCCGTTTTCAGGCGCTGTTCAGGCGCCGTTTTAGGCACTCTTCAGGCACCATTTTCCAGCGCTGTTCAGGCGCCATTTTCAGGCACTGTTCAGGCGCAATTTCAAGTGTCGTTTTAGGCACGCTTCAGGCGCCATTTTCAGGCGTGCTTCAGGCGTCGTTTTCAGGCGCCGTTCAAGGTGCGCCTCAACCACCATTCCGGCGCCGTTAAGGTGCCTTTTTGAAGCGCTATTTTCAGGCGTGTTCGAGGCACAATTGCAGTGCCACTGGAGGCGCTTTTGGAGGCGCCATTTGCAGCGTTCTTCAGACACCACTAGAAGCGTCGTTCGTAGCGACATTCAAGCGCCGTTCACAGCAATGTTCAAGCGCCGCGGGTGGGGTTGCGCCATTTTGGCGCCGTAACAGGGCCATTGGTGCACTGGGTCGCTGGTGCGTTGCGCCGCTGGTACGCGCTGGTGCGCTGGGTCAATGGTGCGCTGGTGTGCCGCTGGGCCACTGGTGCATTGGTGCGCTGGGCCGCTGGTGCGCTGGGTTGCTGGTGTACCGCTGGGCTGCTAGTGCGCTAGTACGCCACTGGTGCTCTGCTGTAGGATTCCCTGAAATAAATATATTTTCGGACCAAAATTAGCCCTGAACCATACCGCGGGGGGCGTTGCCCCCCCGCACCCCTTCAATTTGTCATTCACCCACAAAAATACAAGCCTAAAGGGCAATGTCATCGCTCCGCTTCATTCCATTTCGCTACGCTCCATTCCCCTCCTCTTCGCTCCGACATTTGCCCACCTTTTCTCCCATCTATTGTTATCAAAGCTTGTATACATACATAAGTTTATGCATAAACAATTTTGATTAAATTATTGCTTGCTATATTTGTGTTTAACATTTCAAAATGAATAAGTTATGTATATTTGTTGCCAAAGTAACATATGTTACGTAATTTTATTTGTTTTAAAATATGTAAGCATGATATTATTGTATAAAATGATCAACCCAAAGGAGGATTATTTTAATATAATAATAAATAAAGTAATCATAAATATGTGACATATAAAGTTTATCTTGCATTCAATATGTTAGTCCAAAGACAAACATATTATTTTCAGTTTTATTGTCAATATTTATGAATTAATATTGAACAAGATGCCATTTACAAGTTGATATTTTTGTCCAAAGACTGAATATTAATGTTTGTGCTAGGTATCTTGTTATATGTCCACATGCATATATATGTTAAATTTTTTATTTATTCATGTATGCGTGATGATTATATGACTGATTGTGAGCTTCATTATTATTTCAGCATCTTTTATATCTGCAAATGTTAATAACATTCCTGTGCTTAATGGCACAAATTTCAAGAAATGGAAAGAGCACGTTATAATTGTGCTCGGGTGCATGGATTTAGACTTTGCATTAAGGGAGGATCGCCCTTCAGATCTTACTAGTGCCAGCACTACTGAGCAAAGGTCTACTATGGAAAAATGGGAGCGATCCAAACGCATGAGTCTAATGATTATGAAGCACTCAATTCCAGAAGCAATAAGGGGTGCAATACCTGAGGAAACCCAATCCAAGGCATTCTTGGACCAGATAGCAAACCGATTCACTGCAAACGAAAAGGTTGAGACAAGCACTATTCTTAGTAAGCTTGTCTCTATGCGGTATAAAGGGAAAGAGAATATCAGGGAGTACATTATGGAAATGTCTAATCTTGTGACTAGACTCAAGGCACTAAAGTTAGAGTTGTCGGAAGACATACTCGTACACTTGGTCTTGATCTCTCTGCCTACACAATTCAGTCCATTCAAAATCAGTTATAATACACAAAATGAAAAATGGACTTTGAATGAGCTTATTGCTCAATGTGTGCAAGAGAATGAGAGATTGAAGCAAGAAAAGATAGAAAGTGCTCACTTGGCTTCCACATCTCAGGGATTTGGTACCAACAAGAAAAGAAAAAGGGACAATAAAGGAAAACAAACTGCAGTTTCTGGGACATCAAAGCAAAAAAAGCAAAAGACACAAGATAAGGAGATCACTTGTTTCTTTTACAAAAAGGCTGGTCATATGAAGAAGACATGTACCATATATGCTGATTGGCGTGAAAAGAAAGGTACACTTCTCAACTTTGTTTGTTCAGAAATTAATTTAGTTGTAGTGCCTATTGACACTTGGTGGATAGATACAAGTGCAACTACTCACATAAGTGTCACTATGCAGGGTTGCCTAAGGAGCCGAATGCCAACTGATGGTGAAAGATACATCTATGTGGGAAATGGCAACAAGGCTGCAGTCAAGGCTATTGGTCTTTTCAGATTACAGTTAGACTCTGGATGTACATTGGATTTGGAAGAGACTTTTGTAGTACCGTCATTTAGACGGAATTTAATTTCTGTTTCATGTTTGGACAAATTTGGATATTGTTGTTCATTTGGAAATGGAATGGTTAGTCTTTATCTAAATTCAAATATTATTGGTACAGGTAGTCTAATAGACAAACTATATAAATTGAACATAAAGGCCACTAATGGAAATGAAACCTTGCATTCAAGTAATTATGGCATTAAGCGAAAATTAATGAATGAGAATTCATCAATGTTATGACACAAGCGTTTGGGTCATATTTCAAATCAACGAATACAAAGACTTGTGTCAGAAGAAATTCTTAATCCACTTGATTTCTCAGACTTTCAAGTCTGTATAGAGTGCATTAAAGGTAAACAAACAAATATGAGGAAAAAGGATGCCAATAGGTGCAGTGACATCTTGGAATTGATACATACGGACATTTGTGGTCCATTCTCTACAGCTTCTTGGAATGGACAACAATACTTTATTACTTTCATTGACGATTACTCGCGCTATGGCTATCTTTATTTGATTCATGAGAAATCTCAGTCATTGGATGTGTTCAAGAATTTCAAAGCTGAAGTTGAGAACCAACTAAGCAAGAAAATAAAGGCCGTCAGATCTGACCGTGGAGGTGAATACTATGGTAGATATGACGGATCAGGTGAACAACGTCCAGGGCCATTTGCCAAATATTTGATGGAGTGTGGTATCGTTCCTCAATACACCATGCCAGGGACTCCGAGCCAAAATGGTGTAGCAGAGAGGCGAAATCGTACTCTTAAGGATATGGTAAGAAGTATGATTAGTCATTCCACCTTACCAGAATCACTTTGGGGCGAAGCCATAAAAACTGCAGTTTATATTTTGAATAGAGTACCAAGCAAAGCAGTAGCCAAAACCCCATATGAGTTATGGACTAGCAAGAAACCTAGTATTAGGCACTTGCATGTCTGGGGTTGTCCAGCTGAAGCTAGGCCTTACAAGCCAAATGAAAAGAAATTGGACTCCAGAACAGTGAGTTGCTACTTTGTACGGTATTCTGAAAGGTCGAGAGGTTTCAAATTTTATGATCCCTCAACTAGATCCTTCTTTGAAACGGGCAATGCTAAGTTCATTGAGGATGTTGAGTTAAGTGGGAGAGAGCCAGTAAGAAAGGTGGTATTTGAAGAGGAATCTGTTAATATTCCTATTATTACGACTGGATATGGTCATATTATGTTTAATGACACTATTCAGAATGTACAATCGATAACAGGGATTCAAGACACACCTGAGATTCCTCCTGCTCAAGTTATGGAACCGATTCAAGTTCATCAAGAGGTAACTCAACAACCTCAAGAACCTCAAGTACAAGTGCCATTAAGGAGATCCACTAGAGAAAGGAGAAGTACAATTTCAGATGATTATGTTGTATATCTCCAAGAACATGAGTTTGACATGGGTCTAGAAGACGATCCAATTTCAGTAAGTCAAGTCAAACAAAGTTCTGATTCTGAAAAGTGGATAGAAGCCATGAAGGATGAGATGAAATCAATGAAAGACAATGGTGTTTGGGACCTAGTAGAATTGCCTAAAGGTGTAAAACCAATTGGTTGTAAATGGATTTTTAAAACCAAGCGGGATTCAAAAGGCAATATTGTTAGGTATAAGGCACGCCTAGTTGCAAAAGGTTTCACTCAAAAGGAAGGCATTGATTATAAGGAGACCTTTTCACTAGTTTCATCAAGGACTCCTTTAGAATCATCATGGCACTTGTAGCTCATTATGATTTAGAGCTACATCAAATGGACGTTAAAACTGCGTTTCTTAATGGCAACATTGATGAAACAATATACATGGTGCAACCGGAGAACTTTGAGTCTAATGATTCAAAGCAACTTGTATGCAGATTAAAAAGGTCTATATATGGTTTAAAGCAAGCATCCCGACAATGGTACCGAAAGTTTGATCAGGTGATTACTTCATTTGGTTTTAAGGAGAACACCGTTGATCAATGCATATACCTCAAGTTCAGTGGGAGCAAATTTATTATCTTGGTGTTATATGTTGATGATATTCTACTTGCAAGTAGTGATGTGGGACTTTTGCATGAAACCAAGCGATTTCTATCTAGTAAATTTGATATGAAAGATCTTGGTGATGCATCTTTTGTGCTGGGTATATAGATCTATAGGGATCGTCCAAGAGGTATACTTGGGTTATCACAAAAGGCCTACATTGATAAAGTGTTGAGTAGATTTGGCATGAGTAATTGTGCACCAGGAGACACGCCTGTAGCAAAAGGCGATAAATTTAGTTTGCACCAATGTCCGAAAAATGAACTTGAGAAAAAGGATATGGAGAGGTTTCTCTATGCCTCAGCAATAGGAAGTCTCATGTATGCACAAGTTTGTACGCGTCCGGATATTGCGTACATTGTTGGAATGTTAGGCAGATATTTGAGTAACCCAGGTATGGATCATTGGAAAAAGGCAAAACGGGTTATGCGATATTTACAAAGAACTAAAGATTATATGCTCACATACCGTAGATCCAGTCATTTAGAAATCGTGGGATATTCGGACTCCGATTTCGCGGGATGTCTTGACAGTAGGAGATCCACTTCAGGCTACATCTTTATGTTGGCTGGAGGAGCAGTTTCATGGAAAAGTGTTAAACAAACACTTATTGCTTCTTCCACCATGGAGGCAGAATTCATAGCTTGCTACGAGGCATCAAACCATGGATATGGCTGCGAAATTTTATCACTCGGTTGCGAATTGTTGATGGGATTGAGAAACCATTGAGAATCAACTGTGATAATAAAGCAGCAGAATTGTATTCTAAGAACAACCGAAGTTCGTCAAAGTCCAAACACATTGACATCAAGTTCTTGGTTGTGAAAGAAAGAGTTCAAAGTCTTCAAGTATCGATTGAACACATAAGCACAAACTCCATGATTGTGGATCCACTCACTAAGGGTTTGCCACCCAAAGTATATCATGAGCATGTCACACATATGGGTGTTGTACACATTGATGATGTGCTAGTATAGTGGGAGTTTGTATTCAGATTTTGTGTTTGTTTTCTTGATGTGATATTATGTTATGTTATCTGTACAGACTTTGTTTTTTTTAAAAAAACACCATTGTGTTTGAATACTCTGAATTAAAATGATGACTTTCAAAAGCAGTTTAGCATCAAGTGTTGAAAGTGGAATTTGAATATTTTTAGTCATAAAGTAGGACCAATTGGAAATAGACATATTAAAGATCACATTCTATGTAATTTCCATGCTACACATCCATACTTGATCTATGTTGCTAATTTTGTTAATGTTGTGATCATTGATGGGTCTAGTTAAATTATGATTAACGAAGGCCGCTTTGATCCTATGTTAACATAATTAGTAGACCGGATTGTTTAAGGATATTAAGATAGAATAGTAAGATGAGCTCAATAAAGTACTATCATGAACATTGTTTTGTAATATATGTGGTCCAAGTGGGAGATTGTTAAGATATGGACTCACATATCTCACAATAATTCATGATTATGCTATTCACCTCTTACAGTTTCTGTTCGTTCAAGAGTATGGGCCACCTATGTGTAGAGCCCAAACGCCATCACAGGTCTTGGATAATGGGCCTAAGACCCGTGAGGCCCAATAGCCCAATGGGTATGGTCCCTAAGGCAGGAGGGTATAAAAGGTCAAGGTTCTGTTCATTTTGGTATATCACATTTTTTAATAGAACAAAACCCTAATCTCTCCCGCTTCCCATTGCCAGAGAGAATCCAGTGACGGTGGTTACCCTCCTCGACCTTAGAAGATCCATACATCTTCAACCAAACTTCAGAAATGGATTCGGGTATGTTTCATGTGAATAAATGCATGTTTTAAGTGAATTCATAATTATATCATGCATATGTTTTGGTGATAATGGAGATCAAAGATTAATTTATCAATAGCTTTAGATTGGCTACAAAGATGAAGGAAATTAAACATAAATTAAAAGTTTGGAATAAAGAGGTGTTTGGGAGGTTGGAGTGCAATAAAGCTTCAGCTCTGCAACAAGTGGAATTCTAGGACCAGGTGGAAAGTGAGAGAAGTCTGACAGTGGAGGAAACAAAATTAAAAAATGAAGCAAAGGAAAGTTATAAGAAGTGGGTGTTTTTGGAAGAAACCCACTAGAGACAACTCTCAAGGGAGATCTGGCTAAGGGAAGTGGATAGAAATACGGGCTTTTTCCATCGTATGGCAAATGCCCATCATCGTATAAATAACTCCCTAGACAGAATTAAGATTAATGGGGTGTGGCTTTCAGAGGAGCAGGAAGTGAGGGAAGGGATTGCTAATGCCTACCAGCATATGCTTTTATAAGATTCGGGTTGGAAGACGGATATTGGGAGGTTACAATTAGATCAAATCAGCCAGCAAGAAGCGGAGAATCTGGGGATTCCTTTTTCTGAGGCTAAGGTTCATTCGGCTTTGATGGAGATGAATATAGACAAAACCCCTGGGCCGAATGGCTTTAATGTGGCATTTTGGCAAAGTTGTTGAGACTTCATTAAAGAGGAGATATTGGAAATGTTTAAGGAGTTCCATGAGCAAAGCTCTTTTCTCAAGAGTCTCAATAACACATTCCTGGTTCTGATTCCTAAGAAAGGTGGGGTTGAGGACCTTGGGGACTTTAGACCCATTAGCCTATTGGGGGGCTGTATAAATTATTGGCTAAAGTGTTAGCTAATAGGCTCAAGAAAGTGGTTGGAAAAGTGGTCTCCCCAGTCCAGAATGCCTTTGTTTTGGGAAGATAGATTCTTGATGCTTCCTTAATTGCAAATGAAGTGATAGACTCGTGGCAGAAAAGAAAAGAGAAATGGCTCATTTGCAAATTGGACATTGAGAAAGCGTATGATAGCATGAACTGACAGTTTTTGTTGAGGGCTTTACAAAAAATGGGATTTGGCTCAAAGTGGTTGGGATAGATGTGGAGCTGTTTATCTTCAGCCAAATTTTCAATCCTGGTTAATGGGGTACCAGCTAACTTTTTCCCAAGTGCTAAGGGGCTTTGCCAAGGAGATCCCCTATCTCCTTACCTCTTTGTTTTTTGGATGGAAGTGCTGGATGCACTTATTAGAAGGGTTGTTGTTGAGGGATTCCTCTCAGGGTGTAGTATCCAGGGAGGTAGAAGGCCCACTTTGAACATCTCCCATTTATTCTTTGCTGATGATACAGTTGTGTTTTGTGAGGCTAATAAAGAGCACCTAACTCACTTAAGTTGGATCTTATTCTAGTTTGAAACTTCTTCAAGTCTAAGGATCAATTTGGCCAAAAGTGAAATCATCCCAGTTGGTGAGGTGGATAAGATTGATGAGCTGGTAGTGGAGTTAAGGTGCAGGGTGGGCTCCTTGCCTTCTCAGTATCTGGGTCTACCTTTAGGAGCTCCAAACAAGGCTCATTCTATGTGGGATGGGGTGGAAGAGAGAGTGAGGAGGAGACTTGCACTTTGGAAACAACAGTATATTTCCAAATGTGGGAGAATCACTCTCATAAAGAGCACATTGGCTAGCATGTCAATCTATCAAATGTCCATTTTTCGGATGCCCAAGATTGTTGTTAGAAGGTTAGAAAAAGTGCAAAAAGATTTTCTTTGGGAAGGGGGAAATTTGGAGAGGAAAGTTCATCTAGTTAATTGGGAGGTGGTTTGTGCGGATAAGGATAAGGGTAGATTAGGCTTAAGGAAACTAGCCCTTTTGAACAAAGCCTTGCTTGGTAAATGGATTTGGAGGTTTGCTTATGATAAAGACAATCTTTGGAAACAAGTGATCATGGCGAAATATGGGCAAGAGGGGCTTGGTTGGAGGATAAAGAAGACTAATGGTGCGTTCGAAGTAAGGGTTTGGAAGGAGATCTTGAAGGAAACTGAATGGTGTTGGGATAATATGGTACTCATAGCTGGGAAGGGCACCAAAATCAGATTCTGGATTGATGTATAGTGCATTTGTACAGTGTTGTCCCAAAACTTCCCTCATCTCTTTGCAATGGTTGTTCATAAGAATGCTATGGTGGAGGAGATGTGGGACCAGAATTTTGGACAAGAAGGCTGGAATCCAAGATTTTTGAGGGATTTTAATGATTGGGAGTTGGATATGGTAAGGAACTTGCTCCATGGTTTGAGGCCCTCCTTGGAGGAAGACTCAGTTTGTTGGAAGGGAGGAAGAAACGGACAGTTTAGGGTTAAGGAAGCGTACAACTTGTTGGTCAACCCCAATGACACCGCATTTTCGACAAGTTATATTTAGGTGGATAGAGTTCCAACCAAAGTGCCGTTCTTTGCTTGGGAGGCTACGTGGTGGAAGGTGTTTACTCTAGACAGGCTCCAGAAAAGAGGATGGTAGCTCCCTAATTATTATTTTTTGTGCAGATGTGAAGAAGAAACTATAAATCACATTCTTATACACTGTATAATGGTTAGAATCCTGTGGGATATTGTCTTTGGGTTATTAGGTGTTCAGTGGGTCTTTCCAGAAATTGTAAAGGAGGTCTTAACTTGCTGGAAGGGCCCTTTTGTGGGGAAGAAAAGGAAAAAGATATGAAAATCCATCCCGTTGTATATTTTTTGTACGGTTTGGAATGAGATGAATAGATTAGCCTTTAGGGGGGGAGGGGTCTTAGATATTCAAAAACTCAAGAATTCTTTTGTTTGTAATTTATGGAACTGGGCTAGATTGTATATTGGAGAGGAGTCTATTTCCCTTATAAGCTTTTTGGAGTGGTTAGCATCCACTTGAGGGACGATGAGGCTCTTTTGGCTTTCCTTTTTGCTTGAGAGGCCTTAACTGCCTTGTATACTCCCTATATGCAGTGTGGCTTTTTGCCTCTGGTTTAATACAATTCTAGCTTACTTATCAATAATAATAATAATAATAATGAAAAGTTTTATACTATACCCATATGAGTTTTAGATGTGTAGGGTTAAATTTGAATGCTCAGTAAAAATATTATATATATATATATATACATATACATTGATTAACTTTAATAATTTCATTGTTTATGTTGTTGAAAACTCAATTCCTAAAACAGTTTTCTCAATTTTCCCTTCTCCATATTCCCATTTGTTTCTCAGAACACTCTACAAAAAACACTTCAAATTTGTTCTAAAAAATCATTTCATAACAAATGCTCAAAAAACTGTTTTAAATCCAAAAATTACCAAACATGCTTTGGAAGTTGAAAAACAATAACTTTTTAAAAATAGTTTCCAAACCAACCATACTTTCCTTCATTTTCTGTTAAAACAAACAAAGGCCTTACCTCTTTTTCCAGGTCCCATACTCTAGCCAGAACTGGAGAACCCACCCTCTTGCCTTTTGGCCCTTGCCCTTTGCCTTTTTCCAACCCTAATCTGAACTCACCTGAGCAATGATTATTCAGACTAAAAGAGGGAAAATCAAGTCCAGAAATGCATTTATCAAAAAACCAACATCACATCTATTCAATATTCATCATCAACAGAAATAATCATATAGTCAGCTTTATATTCAGACCGCTTCTCCCATTCCAAAACTGGAAAATAATGTTCATCCATATCCCAATCAAGAAAAAGAGGGATTCAACAAGAACACATAAGGAACCCTAATTTGAGATTGAATAAATGTCACCAGAGGTCTGGAAACCGATAAACAGGAAAAATGAGTAGAAAGAAAAAATGCAGAAGATCTAACCCTATACAAGGGAAACCATTACTCTCTATTTTCCTATTGAGATAAATCATGGTCTTCAAGTTCCCTTTACCATTAAGCTTCTTTAACCAACAGTTCAGTTTCTAATTACCCTCTACATGTATTATGGGGCAATAAGATTTTTTTTTTTTTTACCATTTTTATCTTCCACTGATAAACTTAACTGGCAGGCATCAACAGGAAAGATATACTGCTCATCCTCATTCTTTCTGGGAAAATTTTTGTTACAGTGTCATGAAGGCCAGGGGTTTGGCATGTTCTGTTCATTACTCGTTCCGAATGGAATGGTACTTCTCCCAGAGTGTTGAAGACTTCGAGATTTCATTCATGAGGTGCTTGAATTTAAGGCTGCAGTCTCCTCCACTGGAAAAACACAATTACTTCAATGAATTAAATTGAATTCAGAACAGAAAGATAAAACATGGCAAAAGGTTTAGGACCAGTTTGGAAGCATTTTCAATAACAACTCTTCAAAACATTTCTATGTCGGTTTTTATGAACAGAATTCTGTTTGGGAACTCAACTCGGAAAAACAGTTTTCTTGGCCATCCCACCATGAACACTCATGCTAAGTGCAGTGTTTTCTAACCTATTCTCCATTTTCTAATTGTTTCTTAGAACGCTGCAAGAAACATCTGAAAACACCCCAAATGTGTTATAAAAAATCAACCTGTTTTTGCAACAAATGTGTTAAATGTGTTTTTGTAATTTAGAAAACCATTTTTAAAATCATTTACCAAACAGGCCCTTATTTTTTATTTTAGACATTGCATGTGAGGTCAATCTATCAAGCCAAGTTTGAATA
This sequence comes from Vitis riparia, assembly GCF_004353265.1. Taxonomy (NCBI): domain Eukaryota; kingdom Viridiplantae; phylum Streptophyta; class Magnoliopsida; order Vitales; family Vitaceae; genus Vitis; species Vitis riparia. The sequence continues at coordinate 734,563 of NC_048442.1, read as the reverse complement.
TCCTAAAAGAAACTCTACAGTACAGGAATCCTTAAAGCCAAGTATATTATTTCAGGTAGAATTAGAAAAAAAATGTTTTTATAATTATATATTAAAACACGACAAAGTAGATGACGCAGTGTTCAATTCTACCAAAAAGAAAGTTTCATTCATATAACGAATTTTCCAATACCTTATGCGATTCAAGGATGCAATCGCTCGAAGAGCACTTCGAATCATGTCTTCATTACGATCTACCTCTTGCTTGACAGCATCTTGCTTTGGTTTAAAATTAATAGTCTTCAGAAGGGGATCCACCAATGAGTCCAATACTGAAATTTCAAATAATTTGCATGAGAAATGAAAATTATTATGCACCACATTGTAGAAATAAAATCGGATATTAAGTTGACCTGCCAATACAGCGGATGGGCACTTGTCTGCAAGTTTTGAAAGGATAAGATGGCAAGGCATTTTGACATCATAATGATCTGCGAAGAGCCAAATCAATTTCAGTTCAGGAAGTGATAAACTAAACTTCAAGTATAGAAACATGAAATAACTTTTAGCAGCTGAAATGAAACTAAACTAAAGTGGGGGGAAAAGGGTGAAAAAAATAAAGTGAAGTAAAAAAGAATGATGGTCTTGTTAAAAATAAAAAAATAAAAACGCACCATCCAAACCGGATTTGAGATAGGGAACAATGAAAGATGAAGGATTCACTTGATCAAGACAACTGTCTAGCAGTGTGTCTACACATTCAAAAGCTGCTTTCCTCAGCTCAAGACCATCATCCACAATATGCTTGAAAGGACCAAGATCGACTGTTCTAATTAACTCTTGCTGCATAGAAACATGAAACAGAATATTTAACCGTCACTTGGTATCAATAAAAAGAATAGCCAAAAAGGAAAAGGATAAAAACAATAAATTTAGTAGCAGAAAATATAACATCCTGAGTACTGAGAACATGGAACTTTCATATACTCCATTTTATCAGCTGGATGGATGTGCATAGAATATAATCAAATGAGTTTCCTTTTTTCCTTTTTCTTTTTCTTTTTCTTTTTCCATATTAAGGAACATGACTAACACCAACCACTCATCACCAACCAATAACAACCACCAAACAAAATAAATGAGCAATCCAATTCACTGCGTAACATTAATACGTATATCTGACTCCAATTTCATGTTCTTGAAATATGCTGCTAAAACATCAAAAACTGAAATTACCTTAACAATTGTCTGATCATAAAGAAGAGGCAATAATTCTGGAAGAAGCCCCTTAATGAGATTGGGCTTATTGTGGGCTGCTGTACTTAAGGCCAAGACAGCTGCACGCCTAACATGCTGCAAAACCATGACAATCAGAATAACTAATAAATCGGCAACCAATTACTACCATTAATCTACCAACATATACAGAAAAAGAGGGAAACAATGAAGTAAACCTCTAAAATTCCGAAGTGGTTTTAAAATACATTTTTCCTTTTCAGAGCATTAGAACTTTTGGTATTTACCCGGTCATGATCCTTAATAAGCATTAGGAATGATGAGATCTCAGGGTATATGATCTCATCTATTTTCTCTGGCCGCTCAACTATAGAATATTTTACGGCAATGACGACTGTTGCTCTAGTGAATGCAGCTGGACTGGCTGTCCGCACCTATAGAAACATGAAACAATGAAGTTATGCCAACAAATGGTAACTAGATGCCCTTCAAACCATAACTTAAGAAGTAAAAGGATATCCAATTCCTGTTTTGTAGATACCTTCAGTGCAGGCACAAGCTTTGCAGGCTCTATAAGGGCTATTTTACCAAGACATTCAGCTACTACATTGCGGACACCCTCTTCCTCACTTTCACAGTGGTTAAAAAGTAATTTAAGTATCTTCTCAACACTAGAATCCTGAAACTCTGCTTTGTCTACCGATTGCCTCACTATAACCTGCAAGAAGAAAACCATAAATTAATAAATAAAAAACCAGGTAAGTACCATTTGATAACATAAATCAATTGTAGTTCAAAACAATATACCTCCTTCAAGGAATGAAGCAAGAGATATTGTTTCTTCTGCTGATTATCAATCTGGTCCAAGATAAATGGCAAATACTTTGAGAGATTGCCAACCGCGATATTTCCAAGAGCATAGGAAGCAGCAGACTTTATCTCTTCAAAAGGAGATTGGAAGGACTCAATAACAATATTCTCTATATGAGCATGTGAACTTAGATCTTTCCTCCTGCCAATCTCTCCCAGGCAGAGCAAGGCAAGATGTTGCTTAGCCTAAAAAAATAATGACAAAAGCAGTTATACAAAGCAATATTTGGAGAAGCAAAAATCTAGCCTAAAAAATAATGACAAAAGTAGTAGCAACAAAAATCAAGGAAACATTCAAACTCTCATTTAAGTTGGACAATCAAAATTATAAAAAATAAAACCAAAAAAAGAACAGAAAAGAAAAGAAAGATCCTGCAGCAACTAAGTCTTCCAGAAACATTTTATGTATAACACCACCAGAAATATTACTATGTTCCATATGTTAAATAGTAAAACAGTTGAGAAAAAAAAGAATGTATGTGGAAAGAAAAACATGCAAGTGAATAATATAACTAATCGCGAATTTTCTAGCAGAAATATTTCACTCTGCTTACTAGCAGAAGTGCAGTCAAAACTGAGGCAAAGCAGCACACAGATAGTGATTGCAGTTCAGAAATGGAAGGCCAGCATGATTTTGAGATTGGGGTTGTGATTGCAGTCCAGGCCACCACAAAATCTGACCTTGGAGAACCTCTCAAGAGATTGGCATGAATCTTTTGAAATTCACTTCTAGCCTAAGCCAATGTGATTAAACAGCAGACAGTTTTTCTTCTGAAATGGTCACTACAAGAAAACTTGTTCATTCTTTATAGGAGGTGACAAAATGAAAACTTGTTACAAAAACCAGCTAATTTTGAATTCTCGTGCCTACTCTAGGAGACAATTAGAGTGTAGAAGCTATCCTTCATTTTTTACCAACCCCAACTTCAGAGTGATTAAGGATACATGAATCAAGAAATAATTTAATATTTTTATACAACTTTAGAAAGCAAATTTTCTGATATAAAATGCTATTGAAATAAAATAAATGGCCATAGATATGTCCTAGTAGGCTGAGAGGATTTCTGGGCAGAGTTAGGAGGGGATTTCAATATGGTCAGATTCCCCGGGCAAAGGAGAAACTGACCTAGATTGTCTTCCAACACGAGGTGCTCTCCAGAGATCATAGAAGACCTGAACTAAAGGGACTCTCCCCCTAAAAGGAGGACCTTTTACCTTGTGTTGTGGTTAGAATTTGCAGTCTTCTTCAAGACTCGATCATTTCCTAGTGTTGGATGATTGAGAGGATCATTTTTCTTATCTAACGCAGAGTGTTTTACCTAAACCAACTTCAGATCACTGTTCCATTATACCAGATGGAGGGCAAATCTCCTTTCAAAAATATGTAGCTTCAATCAAAACACTTCAAAGATATTATGAGGATTTGGTGGAGAAGTTATGGTGTGAATGGCTTCTTTAGTCTCATGTTGGCAGCAAAGCTGAAGGCTCTCAAGCTGGATTTAAAACTTGGAATAAAGAGGTTTTTGGGAATGTCACATCTAAAAAATTTGAGGCCTCAATCAGATCAGCTTTTGGGATTCAAAATAGAGAATAGAAAACCTATTTCCAAACAATTAGAGGCAAGAAGGCTAGTGGCTGTTGATAACAGTAAGTGGGCTTCTTTAGAACAGACTATGTGGACTAAAATGTTGAGAAATTTGGTTAAAAGAGAGATAAAAATACCAAATTCTTTCAGAAGATGGCAAACATATGGAGAAGAACAATTTTATGTCCAAAGTTGGAGTGAATGGGGAATGATTGTTTGAGGATGCAGATATAAGAAGGTAGTCTTCAAGGCCCTCCGAAATCTACTATCAGAAGTGGTGAATTGGAGGCCCAACATTAGTGGAATGACTTTTGAAGTGCTGGAAAACAGGGATGAAAGAACCTAAGAGGTTCCTTTCACTGAGAAGGAAGTGTTAACCGCCTTATCCAGTTTGTGTGGGGACAAAGTTCCCAAGTCAAAAGGCTTCACTATAGCATTTTAGTAAATGAGTCAAGATTCATCAAAATCTAAGGTGATGGGTTTCTTCAAGGTATTCTTTGATAACAGCTCTTTCAAAAGAAACAAAAATGCTATTCTTTTTTAGTCCTAAAGAGAGGTGGTGAGAAGGACCTAAAAGGTTTCAATTGGGGGGTTGAAGAGTTCTCCGATAACAGCACTTTCAAAAGAAACTTAAACGCAACTTTTTTTTAGTCCCAAAGAAAAGCCATGCAAAAAAGGACATGGAAGATTTCAGTTGGGGGGCAAATCAACTCCTAGCAAAGGTCCTAGATAATAGTCTTAAAAAAGGTTGTGGGGAAAGTGATTTAAGTTTATTAACATGCATTTGCAGAGGATAGGCCAAATTTTGGATGCAACCCTCATCGCAAATGATTCCTTAGATTCAAGGCTAAAGAATTCCAATAGTGGGTTTGTTTGCAAGCTAGACATTGAGAAGGCATATGATAATGTAAATTGGGATTTCTTGCTAGTGGTGTTAGATAAAATGGGCTTTGGCCATGAGTAGGTGAAATGAATCAAATGGTGCTTATCTATGTCAAAATCCTTTGTCCTAGTCAATGGGGTCTGCTTTTCTAGAGCTTCAAGTGATTGAGACAAGATCTTCTTTCCCTATATCTCTTCATTTTGGCTATGAAGGCTTTCAGTCAGAATTTAAGGTGTGCTACAAGCTTCAAAGTGGGAGGAAGAGGCGATAAGGGAATGGAAGTGTCTCCTTTACTGTTTGATGACAATATCCTAATTTTTTGTGAACCTAATCAAGATCATTTGTAGCATATGAGGTGGCCTTTTATATGGTTTTGAGGCAATTTCCAATCTTAAAATAAATTTGGAAAAGATTTAACTAATTCTTGTAGGGGAAGTTGTGAATGTGGAAGGTCTAGCTCCAATGTTGGGTTGCATGGTAGGGAGTCTATCAACTCTATCCACCAAATACTTGGGTTTTCCTTTGGGAGCTCCTCACAAATCAACGGAGTGGGATTTGGTGGAGGAGGAATTTCAAAGAGAACTCACCTTTGTGAAATAGGCAATATCTCTCTAAGGGAGGAAGACTCACCTTAATCAGCACATTCTCAAGCCTGCCAATTTATTTTGTCTCTGTTCGTCAAACACAAAAAGGTGAGCTTAAGATTGGAGAAAATCCAAAGGGATTTCCACTAGGGCGGGGAGCTTTAGAGAAAAAGCAACATTTGGTTAATTGGTCTACTATCCACTTAAAAAGAAAAATGGAAGCCTTGGTATCAAAAATCTTTATATTCTAAACAAGACTCTCCTTAGCCAATGGAGTTGGAGGTTCGCTATTGAAAGGGAATCTTTGTGGAAATGGATCATAGAAGGAAAATTAGGGGCAAGGGAAGGAGGATGATGTTCAAGTGTAGGGAAGGATGGCTACAAGGTGGGGTTATGGAAGTTTATCAAAATCGGGTGGTAGACCTTTAGAAGCAGATCTTGTTTCATTATGGATGATTACAGAAGGGTAAAATTCTACAAACATAGGTAGTGAGGTGAAAGTACTATGGAAGAATACTTTCTGCTGTTATTCTCTTTCATTGTTGCTAAAAACTTAGGTAGCAGAAATTTGAGAGCAAGCTGGGGAGGAGGCTCGATGGAGTCTCCGCTTTCATAGACAACTTTATGATTGGGGATTGGAAGGAGTGAGGGCCTTATTTCGAAGAATACAATCAAGTTCATTGAGACAAGATGTTGAAGATAGATTGGGTTGGAAGGAAACTACGGAAGGCAATTTCTCTATCAAATATTTCTACACTTCCTTAGCCCAAGGAAGAAGCAAATCATTCCTTACAAGCATAGTTTGGAACCCATGGGTGTCAACAAAAGTGGGCTTCTTTGATAGGGGAGTCATTTGAGGAAGAATCTTAACGCTTGATCCACTTAGAAGGAGAGGATGGAGTATTTCAAATAGATGTTACATGAGTAAAAGGGAAGAATAATCAGTCCAACACTTGCCCCTTCACTATTCATCGCAAGAATATTGCGGCAGCTGGTTTTTTCTCTATTCAAAGTGGCATGGGTAATGTACTCCTCTATAAGAGGAATCCTTCTAAGATACCATGGCTCTTTTATGGGGAAGAAGCGGAAAAAAGCCTAGAGGGAGGTTGTTTTTCTTTCTCTTTTTTTCCTTGCCTAATAAGCATAATCTATATACATTGTGTGTACTTTGGTGCACCCTTTTTCAGGTGCTTTCAATATATACCTTTGTTTTGCCTACCAAAAAAAAAAGCCCTAGTAGGCTGATAAGCATTTATAGAAACAAACTTCCAGCATATTAAGAAGGAATATTTGGGGATCCTAATCTCAAAACAAGTTTCATGCACTTAAGTATATTCTCAATAAGTTTATTAAAGATATGGGTGTTCATAGCATTCAATATTTACTTGGGCTTTGAGGGGGGGTTTAAAAATCTCCAAGTTGGGTGGGGCCCTTGTGCTGTTCGAGTTTGAGAATAAATGTGAGGTTGATTTGGTGCTTTTAAGGGGCAACAGACAGTTTAAGGAGAGAGTTTCATTTGCAAAGATGGGGACCTGAAGTGAGGTGTTTTTGTAATGGGAGCCATGCCAAGGAAGTTTGGGTGAGGGTTGTAGGACTCCCTCTTCATTTTTGGAGCAGAGGATCTTCAAGAGGATTGGGGAGAGCTGTGGGGGTTTTATAGCTGTAGATGAGGAAACAGCTCTTTTTTCTCAGCTACAATGGGCATGTATCTTGGTGAGAGCCACTGGGAAGGATATGCCAGGGTCATTGCAAGTGGTGGCCAGGCATACTTGTTCTGCGGTTCATCTTTGGTGGGAAACCCCTCCATGGGTTTCAAAGGTAGTGCCTTGGTCTAAGTTTTGCAAAAGTGCAGGGCGTGAGGTTAGGGATGAAGGTGTGGGTGGCACATGCGCTGGTGGAAGCGTGTGGGAGACTCAACATGTCGTTCAGAGTTGGGGGTCAGAGGAGCAGTTTGAGTATGGAAGAAGGAATAGGGGTGCAGCTGGTAGGCTAGCTAAGGGTACTGTTTTGGACTCAGATTTTATTGGGCCTGAGTCTAGGACAGTGGGCTGTGTGGAGAATAAAGGAAAAGAAGTTTTGGGCTCAAGTGAGTGGGTTCAAGAAAAGCCCACGGGTGGAGCGGGCTGGGCTATGGGCTCTAACCCCTTCAGCCTTGTGGGTGTGGACCTGGTTAAGAGCTTTAAGGGGCCTATTGGGCCCAAGTTAAAAGAGGCCCATCCCCCAGTGTTTCTTTTTGGGCGGCTATTTTCCCCTAGGGCTCCCCCAAAGACTATAACGGGAGCAACGGGGATGGAGCAAGAATTGTTGGCCGATGAAGACTTTAACGTTGGGGGGTCGTTCCCTGGTCAACCGACTCTCATCGACGAGGTGCTGATGGATGAAGCCTCCAGGTACCTCATTTCTCACTACCACTCTTTTTTTTCTCCAGGGTTACGAGGTGATTCTATTTCTATTCCTTTCTTGGGGCCCGACAAAGCTTTATTGGTGTCGGAAGGGCCTTCCAATGGGTTGGAAGGCTCAGTGGCAGTGGCTATGGGCTGGGATCCTCTGCGAGTAGTACCGTCTGAAGATATTTTGGTCCTCGATGGTAGGAAAGAGCTTTCTTGTGGATCGGGAGGCAGTGATGGTGCGATTGAGCTCACGATTGTCCTGGTTGGATCGGTTTTTGCGAGGCCAATGATGGAGAGGACTGATTTTCAATTAGAAGAGGGAGGGTGGGACAAAGGGTGGAATTCTAGTTGTCTCACGAAGTTCAATTGATGCCTTGGTATACCAACGGAAGGTTTTGAAGAGGAAATTTTGTACCTTTTGAGGAGGATGAAGGGGAGAATTGACCACGAGGGGCAAGATGGGGCGTCTAGAAAGACGAAATCACCGTCTTCAAAATCTGTTAGGGAGGCCAAGAAGTTGGAGTGGACAGTGATCTATAAAAAAACTAAGGTTGATACAAGATTGGGTATTTTTGAAGGGGCTTCTATGTCGAGGTGCAAATGAAGATAAGAATTTTATCTTAGAATGTGAAAAGGGTAAATGACAGAGATAAAAGGAAGATAATTAAGTCAATGATAAAATCTCAAAGGGTGGACGTGGTTTGTTTGCAGGAAACCAAAATTAAAGAAATGATTATGGGGATTGTCCGTAGCCTTAGGGTGGGAAGACATCTAGACTGGAGTGCAATCAATTCAAGGGGTGCGTGCAACTACTGGCATTCTGTTGTTTTGGGATAATAGGGTGTTCGAGTTGGTTGACTTGGAAGAAGGGGAATACTCAATTTCATGTCGTTCTAAGAACTATGTGGATGGGGTTGTGTGAGTGTTAAGGATGAAAATATCGGAATATATCGACGGTATATTGTGTATCAGAGAAGGTGGATACGATATACAAGTAAGATATATCGTCTGACGTAAATATCGGTAAATATCGGTAAATACTGACGATATATCAGTAATCACAGATATATCGGCGATACAAGCAAAATATCGACCCTAAATAGGAAAATATCGTTAAAATTTCGGAGATATATTGGATATATTGGAGATATATCAGAGATGTATCAATGAAATCTGTAAAAATATAAAATAAATAAATTATTATAAATAAGTTAATTTTAATTATCTTATAATTTATTTTGTATACTAATTAAATATAAAACAAATATAAAACAAATATAAAATCATAAATAAAATTATCAATATTTTTCAATAAAATATTTTGCATCAAAATGTACCAATATTTTTAAATAAAAATCATAAATACATTTAAATCACATAATTAGTACATTTGCAATAATTTAGTTTTAAATTAATTATTTTATTTTATTTTGATATTCAAGTGTAATAATAGCATATTGAGAATAAATTAATTTAGTACATTTTTTAATTAGTATAGTATTGAATTTAAATTAGTACATTTTTATAATTAATTAATATATTTTCAATAGATGTAAGTAAATTAACTTAGCATAGTAATATAAATTTGAATCACATAATTAGTATATTCGTAATAATTTAACTTCATAATGAGTGTACACTCACAAAATTCGCATTTCTTATCGACCGACACAATATAATTAAATTTAATATCACAAATCATATCATACATGTATCAATTTCTTCATCAAAACAATTTTAAAATATTTATTATACTTCTAATTTCATTTTTAAGAGTTTTTTCTTACATTTACAAGTTTTGATCAATTTTTGGTTTACCAATATTTTGTATCAAAATATCCGCTGATATATCTCTGAAATATCCGTAAAATCCAAGTACCGATATATCCATAAAATCCAAGTACCGATATATCCGTGATTACCGATATTTTTATCATTGGTGGGTGTTTACTGATGTGTATCATCCAGTGTGCAAAAGGGAAAGAGGGGGGCTTTTGGGAAGACCTTGGGTCAATAAGAGGTTTATGGAGTGACCTTTGGTGTGTAGGTGGGGATTTTAATATGATAAGATTTCCAGGAGAACGTAGTAGGGAGGAGGGTTATCTGCAACAATGAGGAGATTTTCAAAAGTATTAGAGGATTTTGGGCTAAATAACCAATCCCAATCCAGGCTTGACCAGTGTTTAGTGACAAATAACTAGGACAACTTATTTACTGGGTTTGTGCAGGGTGTTTTACCCAGATCGGTTTCTAATCACTTTCCCATTCTGCTAGAAAGAGGAGGTATGAGGAGGGAACCATCTCCTTTCAGATTTGAGAACATGTGGTTGGAGGAGGGGTTCAAAGATCAAGTGAAGATTTGATGGCGGAGCTTTAATTTAACTAGGACCTTCAACTTTGTTTTAAACGCAAAATTGAGAGCCTTAAAAGTTGTCTTGAAGACTTGGAATAAAGAAGTGTTCAATCTCATTAAGGCTAAAAAGGGAGAAACTCTCAGCTAGGTTGTGTATTGGGACAAGAAGGAGAAATTTTCAGCCCTGAATCTGGAAGAATGTGAAGCCAAAAATGAGGCTAGGGAGTCTTATAAGACTTGGGTTTTGAGGGAAGAAATCTCTTGGAGATAGAAGTCTAGGGAAGTGTGGTTGAAGGAGGAGGACAATAACACCAGATTCTTCCACAGGATGGTGAATGCTCACAGTAGAAGAAATTGGTTGTCCAAGTTGAAAGTGAATGGTTGTTGGCATACCGAGGAGAATGATTTAAAAGATAGTCCGGTTGGGCTGTTTCATAACCTCTATTCAGAAGAAGGGGGGCGGTATCCCTGTATTGATGGGTTGACCTTTAAGGGACTAGATAGCAGTGAGGCTGAGAGGCTGGACCTTCCTTTCTCGGAAGAAGAGGTGTTTGCAGCTCTCTCAAATCTAGACAAGGACAAAGCTCCAGGTCCGAATGGCTTCACCATGGCATTTTGGCTTTTTTGTTAGGATGTTGTGAAGGTTTAGGTTTTGGGTTTTTTTAGAGACTTCCATGAGGGGGGCAGATTTGTAAAGTCTTTGAATGCTACCTTCTGGGTTCTTGTCCCTAAGAAGGGAGGTGCAAAAGACATGAAAGATTTTAGGCCGATTAGCCTTGTGGGCAGCCTTTATAAGTTGTTGGCCAAGGTGTTGGCTAATAACCTTAAAAAGGTAATGGGCAAAGTGATTTCAGAGTCATAAAATGCCTTTGTGGAGGGTAGACGGATTTTAGATGAAGTTTTGATTACAAATGAGGCCATGGACTCAAGGTTGAAAAGCAATGAAGGTGATGTGTTGTGCAAGTTGGATATAGAAAAGGTGTATGATCATGTGAATTGGAAGTTCTTATTTGCAGTGCTTAGAAAGATGGGATTTGGGGAGAAATGGATTAAATGGATAGAATGGTGCATCTCCACTGTGAAATTTTCTGTTTTAGTAAATGGATCTCCTTTTGGTTTTTTCCAAAGTTTGAGAGGCTTAAGACAAGGAGATCCTCTCTCTCCTTATTTGTTCGTGATAGTCATGGAGGTGTTTAGTTGTCTATTGAGGAGGGCTATTGGTGGGGGCTACTTATCTAGTTGGAGGGTGAGAGGTAGGAGTGGTGAGGAGATTCTAATCTCGCACTTGTTATTTGTTGATGATACTTTGGTGTTTTATGAGGCGTCTCAAGACCAGATGACTTATCTAAGCCGGCTTCTCATGTGGTTTGAGGCTTGCTCAGGTTTAAGAATCAATATGGAGAAAAGCGAATTAATTCTGATAGGCAGGGTGCATAATATAGAGGACTTGGCCTTGGAGATGGGTGTAAAGTGGGTGGTCTCCCATCCTGCTATTTGGGTTTGCCTTTGGGGGCCCCTTTCAAATCAGTGGCGGTGTGGGATGGCGTTGAAGAGAGATTTCGAAAAAGGCTAGCAATGTGGAAGAGACGGTATATCTCAAAAGGAAGAAGACTCACTCTAATCCGAAGCACTTTATCTAGCATGTCTATCTACTTCATGTCCGTTTTTTGCATGTCAAGAAAAGTGAGGTTGAGATTGGAGAAGATTCAGAAGGATTTTCTTTGGGGTAGTGGAGCTCTTGTGCAGAAACCGCATCTTGTTAGGTGGAACACGGTTTGCTTAGAAAAAAGGAAAAGTGGTTTGGGTGTAAGAAATCTATCTCTGATGAATATAGCTCTCTTAAGCAAGTGGAATTGGCAGTTTCCCAATGGAAGAGAGGCCTTTTGGAAGAAAGTCATCCGTCACAAGTATGGTGAAGAGGATAGGGGGTGGCGCTCCCGTGCAGTGAGTGAGAGGTACAGTGTAGGATTGTGGAAAGCAATTAGGAAGGAGTGGATTAATTTGAGTGGTAGGTTGGCCTACCAAGTGGATAATGGGCAGAGAATGAGATTCTGGATGGACAAGTGGTGTGGAGATGAGTCACTTTGTGAGTCCTTCCCTTCCTTATTTTCCATTTCTTCGTTTAAGAAAGTTTGGGTGTCGGATGTTTGGAACCCTAATGGTGATGGGGGTGGATAGACCCCTCTTTTCCTAAGGGCATTTAATGATTGGAAGGTAGAGTGGTGGAGCGTTTTCTGTAAAAGATCCAAGCTTTTAAGGCGCATAAGGAGGTGAAAGATAGAGTGATTTGGACAGCTTCGAGGTGTAGGACCTTTTTGGTCAAGTCTCTTTATTCTATCTTGGAGCCCGAAGATTCTCCTTTGTTCCCTAGTAGTAGTATTTGGAGGGCGAATGAGCCTCCTAAGATGGCTTTCTTTGCTTGGGAGGCTTCTTGAGGAAGTCTTAACTTTGGACCAACTTCAAAAGAGGGGGCACTTTTTGGCAAATAGGTGGTTTCTATGCATCTCTGAAGTAGAGACGGGTGGATCACCTTCTTCTTCATTGTGTAAAGACTCGAGTTCTTTGGAATCTACTCTTCTCCCTCTTTGGTGTGTCTTGGATTCTTTCTTGTTGGTGAAGGAAACTCTTCTTGGGTGGCATGGGTCGTTTGTGGGTAAAGCTCGTAAAAAGGCTTGGCAAATAGCCCACTTATACATATTTTGGACAGTTTGGAAGGAAAAGAATATGTTAGCATTTGGTAATAAGGAGATTTCGCTCCAAAGATTGAAAAACTATTTTGTATGTAACTTTTGGTCTTGGGTTAGGGTGTCTATAGATTTGAGCCCTTCTTCGCTTGTAAGCTTTCATTGATTAGTTAGGCTCTAAGTAAGGGCAAGTGATGTTTTTTGTTTCTATCCCTCCCCCAATGGTTTGAGCCTTTTGGCTTCTCTTGTATACTCCCTATATACTCTAAGGGCACTGCTTTTGGTGTCTCCTCTTTTCTTTGTATACTTCTTTTCTTTATCTATCAAAATGTATATATATATATATATTTACTTGCCTATGCATGTGATCACAAAAGAACTACAAAGACATAAAGAGCAATGCACAAATGTATGTGGAATGATACACAGACACATTATCTTATAGTATATAGAACATTTCACATTCATTTAATGAATGAAAAAGAGCTTATATGCTTCTACCATTTTATGCTACAATGAGTTCAAATAAAAGAAAAGCCCATTGTACAATGCCTTCATGTATCCTACCATAGCAAAGGGATGATAAACAAAACTAACAGAGAACTAACATTAATGAGAACCTTACCGAATTGGAGCTACTATCATCTCTAAGAATATCTGTGAGCATTTTTACAGTTGTTGAACATTTCTGATCACCTGCAGCAAGGCAAAGAACAGCTACACATTGAGCTATAGAACACAAAGCCTGTTTTGCAACGCCACCAGACTGGGGAGATGGTTTAGCACTTGAAAGGAGAGAGTCCAGTAAAGCATCAAAACTTGTGTTTGCAGAATAGACCAAAGTAGCAAAAAAGTTTTGCAAAGCCTGCAATATCCAATGAGAAAGTTTCTAAAAATGCAAACATTCTGGATCAAAAAATGAACTCCATCAGAAAGCTTAGAAAGTACCATAAGGGCTTGGCCCTGCAGCAATGAGCTTTTGATTAATGTTAATGCTTGAGGAAGAACTTTGTTTCTAACAGCCAAACCAACATTTGGGCTTGCCCTCTTGTCAGCCATCAAGGTGCAGCAAAGTTCCAGGGCAAGAGCTGTCATATGTAAGTCTGAATCACTGGCATACAAAAACACCTTAGAATTAGGGTACAGAAGATATCCTAAGAGGCAAAACCGTGTGAATTATGAAAAGGAACAAATAAATAAATGATGATATCAAGCAAAAGGTTAAGAAGAGAAAAACCTTATCAGACTCGAAAGTTCCACAATGATAACTTCGTAAGCAGATGAACCAATTTTATCTCCATAAGCAACAATTAGAGAATTTAGTGTGCCCAATGTTGCTTGTCTGAGTGCCCGATTGGCCTATTTTCAAAATAATCAAACAGGTTCAAAATGGTATTCATCCAGATGTTGAGAAACTCTAGAAAAGCAATCTTGAAAAATTAATATTTTCAAAGAAGTATCAATAATTAGGCAGCAAATGAAGAATCCATTCCATACCTTCCTCAAGAAGGCAGTCAACTCTGTAATAACATGCTCCAAGACACATGATAAATCTATGTTAAGTGGAGAAGTAGCAATAACAGCAAATGCCTGGACACATAATTCAAAATCTGTAAGATTCCAACATATATTACCATATATCAAATGCCTGCTCTACCTTCTTTCATTTCTTATGAATGCATATGCAGCCCACATCAACACCTACACTCACCCACAGACATTATATTATGTAAATGATAAATCCTATCCAATCAAACAGATACAAAGCAAAATGTTCTGAACGAATTTTCACTTCATAATAATTAAAAACATTATATTGTAACCAATGTGGCGAGCATGGTCAGCACCCTAAGGTTTGGGTCCCTATGGAGAGTCTGAAGGGCTCAGCCATTGAAGGTTCCTCGATTATAAAAGAAAAAATTATATTGTACTGGCAGGTGCTACACCCAAGAAATAATATTAAATCATCCAAAAAGAACCTAACAGCAATGAAAAAGAAACTATACATACTCAAATGGTTGAGACACAACTAGAAGGTCCCCTCAACTCCCCCTTCACAATTGATATTCAACTGTCAAGAGGAAAGCTTAATTAAAGGCCAAGTAGATGTCTCTATGTGGAAAAAGAGGAGGAGCTTTATTTGCCCACCTTTGAGAAAGTCCATGTGTCAGCTTAAAATCATTTCTCCAATCAAACCATCATAGCCAGTAAGCAAGACTTAATCTACCAATAGCATCTACCTTTACTATCCATTATCATATGAGTCAAGTGATTAAGCTCCAACAACTGATCTAGGATTTCTTGAGTGGGTAGGTGGACTTGAAAGTTGTTTAGGCTTAAAACCCTTGCCACAAGATAGGCCACACGCAACAAATAAGCGACCAATTTTTGAGTTAGGCAAAAAAAAAAAAAATAGAAATTAAAAATTGAAAATTGAAACAAATGAAAATGGAGTGGGTATATAAAATTGAAAAATCAATCTATCATCCTTTGCCTAAAAGGTGTGTCATGAAAGCTTTCCATGCAAGGAGAAAAGTGGTCCATATTAATGGCTAACATAGATATTCTTCCTAGATAGGGTTGATCTATACTATTTCCCTTTTTTATAGGAAACAACAATGAAATATATTGAATTAGAAAATAGGAAATACAAGAGAAGGATGAGGAATCCTCCCACAAATGAAAGCTAATCAATTGAATACCAAGAGCAAAAAGCTATGTAGTAATTACAAGAAGCAACCTCTCCTTACTAACTCACACCCTTGGAATCATAGTTTTAAAAGGCTCAAGGCGCAAAGTCCTTCTGAAGCCTAAGGCGCGGGCTTTAGTGAAGTGAGGCACACCCTAGTTTACATATATAATTTTATATAGTACGTCTAGAAAGGTACGCTGCTGCTTTTTCTTCTTCTTCTCTTCTTCCTCTACTCAGTGGCTTCTTCCTCTTCTTCTTCTTCTTCTTCTTCTTCTTCTTCTGTAGCATGTGACAGGGAGCCCTAATTTGGGATGGGCCTTTTTTTTCAAATTTTTGTTGGGTCAAAACTAGTTGGGCCCTTTTTCTTAAGCCCTAATATGGGCTGGACCTTTTTAAAAAAAAAATTGTTGGGTCAAAACCCATTCTAGGCTGGGCCCTTTTTTTTTCTTTTAATTTTGTTGGGCCAAAATGTAGCATTTTGGGCTGCAGATATTTTAAAGAGAGAGGGGGCCAAAACGACGTGTTTTGGCCCCTTTTTCTTTAAAATAAGCTGCAGCTCAAAACGCTGCGTTTTGACCCAATTAAAAAAAAAAAAGGGGCCCAGATTAGGGCTCTCTACTCTGCCTCTGCAACTTGTTCGAGGTTTGTGGAGGAAGAAGAATAGAAGAAGAAGAAGAAAGGAAAGGGGAGAAAAAAAAGCGTACCTTTTTAGGGCTTTGCACCTGGCAGAATGCGAGCGCCTAGCGCGCCTAAGCCACACCTCCTTCAACAGGCATCACCTGGAGTAAGGCGAGGCGCCGATGGTTTGCGTCGCGCCGCCTTGCTCCTAGGCGCGCCTGAAACGCACCTTTCACAACTATGCTTGGAAAACTATAAACACTATGAAATAGAAAATAGAGACCTTCGAATCTTTAACGTACCTACATCTACGATAAGGAGGATTTCAAAAACAGACATCTTGAAACGAATGGATAAACAAATAGAACAAGTTGTTGTCTATAGAACATTACTTTGATTGATGGATCATACCCAAGGTTCCTGCATTCACTTGTTGAGCAACCTACTCCTAATTTAACTATTAGTTTTTCTATTGCTTAAACTTATGATACCCGGATTCTTCAATTTTACCCAATGTACATGTGTCAACATGACATGACATGGGCGTGGGCATAGGATCCTTGTCAGATACTCCTATTTTTCTTTGGGTGTGATTGTTCTGGTTTTTCATTGATATCTTTTTATTCTTTCAACTTTCTTAATAATAATTTTTTTTTATTAGAAATAGAGATAAATTTTTATAGAAAAAAGAAAGACGAACAATGAGAGATCCTTCTCACATAATACAAAACTTAATCAAAGTAAGAGTAGACTCCTCCACTATACAAGGAGAACTAAACACATAGGCATACACAAAATAACTTAGAAACTGAAATCAACTCCTTGCAATGTTATCCACCCCTTTTGAATTACACACCAAAAGCAAACTTAGTTGAATAACATTAAGTGAAACTCCCCTACAAGCAAAGAAACAAGAGGCCTAAAGGGAGGAGTAGAAATGAAGTAGATCCCACAGCATCTCTTCCATTCTCCAATTTTTCTCAAAAATTCTAACATTTCTCTCTTGCCACACAATCCAAAAAATAGTGAAACAAGCAATTTGCCAAAGTGTCTTACCTTTGATTGAATTCCCTAATCTTCTAAAAGAGATAATCATCATATCTCCACTTTCTTAATAATAATTACATTAGAGAAAAAGAAGAGTTAGCGGAAGAGTGAATTTTTGTAACAATATCTAGGGATAAGAGTGAAAAAAAAAAATTATTAGAGAAAAAAAATGAGAGCTTTTAAAAAGGATATCTTCACTTCCAATTTATTTTTAATCTATTTTTCTTGTGTAATGTTAGAGAGAGACTCTATTATGATGGATTCTTTTAGGTTGGTCATATAAAAATGTAGTGTTGTATTTGCCACATGTGATTTTGATGGAAAAAGATTGCAAATTTTATTTTATGTTTATATATCCACACTTCTATTACCCATTTTTTGTTGCATTTATTGAAGTTCTCAAAATGGATACTCATTCCTTCTAGCTATTGTGGACCAAGACAATTTCAACCAAGCATCAAAAAGAAAAAAAACGTGTGATAGATGATATTATATTTTCTTGCACTTGTTATTGTTCTTTTGTTAGGCTTGAAAAAGAATGTCTGGATGTTCTTCTACATGTACAAGCAAATGTGAAGGAGCTTCCTTTGCGGAGGGGTGACTTTGGTCAATAAGCCACATTTGATTAATTGGTCTATTGTTTACTTGGAAAAGCAAAAAAAGGGCTTAGGCTTCAAGAACCTTTCTATGTTTAACAAGGCTCTTTCAAGAAAATGGTCTTGAAGATTTGTGAGAGAAAGGAATCCTCTTTGGAAACGGGTAATTGTAGGTAAGTACGAGTAAGAAGGAGGATAGTGCACTAAAGAAGTGAGAGAGGGGTATGGAGTGGGGGTGTGGAAGGCAATTAGAAATGGTTAGGAGGCTTTCAAAGATGAAACAGGCTTTAAGGTTGGTTTCGAGAACAGAATGAAGTTCTAGAAGGATAGATGGTGTGGGGACTTGCCTTTGAAGGATTCATTTTCGAATTTTTATTCTATAACCTCTTCAAAAGATGCTTAGGTGCTTGATGTCTAGGACGGTGATAATTGGGGCCCTAGGTTTATTAGATAGTTGCATGATGGGGAATTGGAGGTAGACATCTTTTTTAGGAGGTTGTACGATCACTTCATTTGTTTGGACACTAATGATATTATGGTTTGGTTGGAGACAAAAAACAATAACTTTTCAATTAAGTCTTTTTACTCCTCCCTAACAAGTAGGAGAGCGGAGTCGAACCCTTATGATATAGTTTGGAATTCTTGGGTTCTTGCAAGAGTTGGTTTCTTTGCTAGAAATAACTTGGCCAAGATTTTGACTTAGGATCAACTCAAAAGGAGGGGTTGGAGTATTCATAATAGATTCTATAAGTGCAAAGTAGAAGAAAAAACAAGTGATCATATTCTCCTTCATTTTACAAAAGCACGCATTTTTTTTACCGTAGTTGATTTTTGCTCTATTTGGTGCATAATGGGTGATGCACTCTTCAATGAGAGGGTTACTCCTGAGTTGGCATGGCTCCTTTGTTGAAAAAGAAAAAAGGAAAAAAGGCATGGAAGGTTGCTCCGTTATGTCTATTTTGGACCATTTGGAGGAATAGAAATAGGGGAGTCTTTAATAATTGTGAAAGCTTTAACCAAAACAATTAGAATTTCTTTTTTGGGATTGGGTTAGAATGTACATTGGGGATGATTCTTTGTCGTTGTTAGGCTTTGTGGACTGGCTAGACTCTTAGTAGGGCATTGTTACTGGTTTTTGTGTCTTCATGCTTTTTTGGGCCTTTGGTCGTTTTGTATACGTCATGTGTACTTTCTTTTCTATATTAGAATCTACAAAATAATTAGAAGTTCTTTTTTTGCATCTTTTTTGGGATTGAGTTAGAATGTATGTTGGGGATGGTTCTTTGTCATTATTAGACTTTGTGGACTGGTTAGACTTTTAGTAGGGCATTGTTATTGGTTTTTGTGTCTTCATGCTTTTTTGGGCCTTTGGTCATTTTGTATACATCATGTGTACTTTCTTTTTCCATTAATACAATCTTCATTTACCTATAGAAAAAAACTAGTTCTCAAGTTTTATGTTGTGCTAATGCAAAGAAATGTAAGACTTCATGAGTGAAGGCCTTTGTCCAAACTCTTTGTTGTTAGATCAATTACTTAGATATTTCTTATAAATGTTCAACTCCTAATCATTAAAGTGCCAAGAGAAGCACAAATTCTAATAACCCTCCGCTCCTACATCTTCCCACAAATCTATCGCCCAAGCCTCCTTCAACAAAGTCAACACATATAAGAAGGGAAAGGAATTACATAAGGGCTCCTCACCGCACCATCTATCCATCCAAAACTTCATCCACTTACCATTACCCACTTCAAAAGAGGTTCTACTAAAGAAAAAATCTCAACCCTTCCTTATAGATTTCCAAACATCAACCCCATAACCATCTCTCACTTTGTAAGTGTACCAACCCACTTCTTCCTTCCCATACTTCCTCTTTATAATCTGCTTCCAAAAAACTTCCCCTTCAAAAGCAAATCTCCATCTCCACTTACCAAGGAGGGTCAGATTTAGAGAAAAAAGGACTTCTAATGCCCAAACCCACCCTTCTCTTATCCGAGCAAACAACTGCTCAACTAACCAAATGAGGTTTTTTCTCCAAATTCTCACCTCCCCAAAGAAAATCTCTCTAAATCTTAAATAATCCTAGCTTACCTTTCTAGTGATTACAAACAAGAACATGTAATATTCGCAAGCCGGATAAAGTACTCTTGATCAATGTAAGCCTCTCTTCTTCAAAAATATATTATTCCAATTAGAAATAATTCTATTATGATTAGAATTGTTTTTCTATTATATTTAGGATTAGGGTTAACACTATACATACCTAGAGTTATAGACAATTGTTCATTCATTACTCATTCAATAAAAGTAGTCATTCAGAATTCAATAAAAATATTTGTTTAGAATTTCAATGAAAATAGTTGTTTAGAAACTTTTTCTCTTGCAGTTATTCCAAGAGTTTTATGTTCCTTGATTTATCTCATCTTCCCATTCTTTTGCATTGTATCATTGAGACTTTGGCATAGAATGTTCCATCTTGCCAAGATTTGACTGAATGCCACTTAGATGCATAGCAAATATGTTAGCAATCTCTTAAAGAGGCTATAGCAATCAACCCAAATGTAGAGTTGTTTACTGAGTGGCTATCTTCTCCTTGATATGGCTTTTGCAATTGGAAAGAAATGTTAGGACCTTTGAGGATGGATGGAGATCCTTAGAGGGTATTTGGAATTTGGTTTACTTGTTCTTCCTTTGAGCCTTCATCACCGATCATTTTGCAGGTATTCCTTAGAAGCTTTTATTACAAGATTGGAAAAAAGTTTGTTGATCCAAGAGACCACATAGAAAGACTATGATTGACTCATTACCTCCTTTAGTAGCTTCAATAAAATTAAATTTTAATGGATATTCTTTGAATAATCTGTGCAATGCTAAACATACCTACCTTTTCTCTTTCTATCCCACCTTAAAAAAAAAAAATGCAAATGAGAGATTGGTGTGGAGAGTGATAGGGGCAGCTCTTGAGGTGGAGATACTAGCATCTCTAAAGGGCTTGCTGCAAACTAAAGCTCTATATCTATCCAACTTGAATGTAGAGAAAGATTTTGCTATTGTTATCTAGGGTGTGTCTGATATGGCAAAATGCTCATGAAGTTCAATCGTTGGCTTCACAAACTTGTAGATATTGCTAATGAGGTGGGATACTCCTTTTGAGTTCTGAGCTCAGTTAATCAAGCTGCAGACCAGATAACCAAGTAAAGAGCAAAGCACTTAATTTCTTTGTTGGAGACTTTTTTTCTCCTTGGGTTTAGAGAGATTTTGTAAAGTTTGTACTTTTTTTTTTTTTGTGTGGGGTGCATATAATCCATGCAGATAGTCCTAGTTTTTGTAGGATATTATAAATTTCTACTTTCTGGTTATCTTAGAAAGATTGCACGTCATTTGTATTTATTGTCCAATGAAATGAATATGTCTGTTTCTGATCTAAAAAGGAAAATGTCAACCCCAAAAACAGGCCCTAAAAAATATATGGTCAATAGATGCAAAAACCAACCTTTACAGCAGTAAGTCGAGTTATCTCATTTCCCATCCGGTCAACAAGTACAGGAAGGCATGCAGGTAATTCTGCTCTGAGGTTATCACCAAATGTTGAAACGAGAAGGCCCATGCAAGAAATAGCACACTCCTTGACCTCCTGGAAAAAGAGTTCCATAAGATATAGTAAAAATGCCTAAGAAAAACCTTCAAATAAATTCTGCTAACCTGGTCTTGGTCTTGGTTTGTCAAGCGTGTCATGATGGCATTATATATCGGATGAACATAGGGTTTGAAATCAAAACCATAACCCTATATAACAAAGCCATACATGTAATCAGAAAGCAGTCTAACAATGGCCCAAAGTCAAGAGAGAAACCAATCTCACTTCAATATTTGGGCGCACAACACGGACAAGTTCTCCGCATACTCTTAATGCCTCAGCAGTGACTTTGTAGTAACGCTCACCAACAGCAGATAAAACGGGACTGGAAAGTGCCTAAAAAAACAACAATTGTACCATGATTGAAGAATCAAGCAAGATACATTCATGTTGGTGTATAGTATTTATGATAAATACAAATTAAAATATCCAAACAACCCTATGAAACTAACAGTCCCACATGAGGAAAAATAAAAACAACAGAAATGCCAAAAAAAAAAAAAAGAACAAAGAAGTGAATGCAAGATATATGGAATACAAGTAAATGGGTAACCTAAAACTATTTCTTCTTCCGATTATGATAGAGAACTCATCAAAGAGAAAGAAAACAAATTGAAAGCCACTATGCCATTATTTATGCATTTCCTTCTTAAAATACAATTATAGAAGGGAACTATAACAAGAACAAAGCTAATAAAATCACAATGAATGGCTAAAAGTGAAACAAGTGGAGTAAGTTCAAGATGAGAGACACAGAGAGAGATCATGTAACTATACGTGATGTTGATCTATTCAAATAATTTGGGACTGCAACATGTAACATCTTAAATGGAAAAAATGGTTTGAAGCAAAACCTTTAGTTTTTGGGCACTAAAGGTCCATCCTAGTTTACAAAATCTCTAATGGAAGCATTGGAAAGATTAAACACAGAATGTGCTCAAGAAACTGAGAACCCTCATTGTACAGACATTGGTCTCCCCTAAGACTGTAAGTATCGTGCAACCTCTTGTTGATTTCTCATATTCAATTGCTAACAGCAAACAGTAGATGTGATAACTTTTGCTGCATCAAGGTGTACTTTTCTTATGGGCAAATAGGTTATATATTAATAGGCATCTAGCAGAACACAGAGTTGCAAGCTAGGTATATAGGAAGTATACGTGGAGCACTGAGAATAAATATACAGTCAAAGATACAAACAGTAAGAGCTTTCCCCAAGACAACAGGGGCAAGACTTTTTTTTTTTTTTGATAAGTAAAGGATATTCATTCAAAAGGCACAACGCCACAAGGTATACAGGGAGTATACAAGGCAGCTAAGGCCTCAAAAAACAACAACAAGAACAAAAGAATTACCACCCTTTAACTGGAGGCTATCCACTCCAGGAAACCTATAAGGGAGAACGCCTCCTCACCTACATACAATTTGGCCCAACTCCAAAGATTACAAACAAAAAAATTCTTTAACTTCTGCACATTCAACACACCTCCCCTAAAAGCTAATCTATTCCTCTCCTTCCACACCGTCCAAAAAATACACAACGGAATGGCGTCCCAAATCTTTTTCCTTTTCTTTCCCACAAACGAGCCCCTCCAGCTAGCTAAGACCTCCTTTACACTTTCTGGAAAAACCCATTTCACATCAACTAAACCAAAAACAGTATCCCATAAAGCTCTAACCACTGTACAATGAATAAGGATATGATTTACACTTTCTTCCTCACAACCACATAGAAAGCAACGATTTGGAAGTTGAAGCCCTCTTTTTTGAAGCCTATCCAAAGTGAGCACCTTCCCCCAAGTCGCCTCCCACGCAAAGAAAGCAGCTTTAGTAGGCACCCGTGCCACCCAAATGCTCCTAGAAGGAAAATCTGTATCAGCAGACCTCGCCAACAAGCTATACGCTTCCTTGACCCTGAACTGACTTCTTTTTCCTTTCCTCCACAGGACTGCATCTTCCTCCAGAGAGGGCTTGTGACCCCTCAATATATGCAGAAAATCCCCAACCAACTCCATCTCCCAATCATTGAAATCCCTCACAAAGTTTAGATTCCAATTTCCTTGCCCCGAATTTTGATCCCACATTTCCGCAACCGTTGCATTCCTTTGCACCGTCATACCAAAGAGATGAGGGAAACAATGGGACAGCGCTGACTCTGTACACCACACATCTGTCCAAAATCTGATCTTGTTGCCCTTCCCTACTCTGAAAGTCATATTATTCCAGCACCAATCTGATTCTTTCCAAATCTCTTTCCAAACCCCTACACCCACTGCCCCATTAGCCTCTTTGGCCTCCACCCAAACTCCTCCTGCCCATACTTCACCTTGATCACTTGTTTCCAAAGATTATCTTGTCACAAGCAAATCTCCATATCCACTTACCAAGCAAAGCTTTGTTCAACATGGCTAGTTTCCTAAGGCCTAGCCCACCTTTGTCCTTGTCTGTGCAAACCACCTCCCAATTAACCAAATGAATTTTCCCCTCCATATTTCCCCCTCCCCACAAGAAATCCCTTTGCACTTTCTCAAGCCTTCTAGCAACAATCTTGGGCATTCTAAAAATGGACATTTGGTAGATTGGCATGCTAGCCAAAGTACTCTTTATTAGAGTAACTCTTCCCCCTTTAGAGATATATTGTCGTTTCCAAAGAGCTAGTCTCCTCCTGACTCTCTCTTCCACCCCATCCCACATATAGGGCGCTTTATTAGGAGCCCCTAAGGGAAGACCCAAGTACTGAGAAGGTAAGGACCCCACCCTGCAGCCTAGCTCAACAGCCAACTCCTCCATCTCCACACTTCTCCAACTGGAATGATTTCACTCTTGGCTAGATTAATCCTTAGGCCTGACGCCGCTTCAAACCAGAATAAAATCCAACTTAAGTAAGTTAGATGCTCCTTTCTGGGCTCACAGAAAATAATTGTATCGTCAGCAAAGAACAAATGAGAGATAATCAGAGAGGGTTCCCTGCCACCCCTTATATTACACCCTGATAAGAAGCCCCCCTCCACAGCTCTCCTAATAAGGACATCTAACACTTCCATCCCCATAACAAATAGATAAGGAGACAGGGGGTCTCCTTGTCTAAGACCTTTAGTGCTGGGAAAGAAACCTGCAGGCACACCATTAACCAACACTGAAAATTTGGCTGAAGATAAGCAGCTCCACATCCATCCCACCCACTTTGGCCCAAAGCCCATTTTTTGCAACACCTTCAACAGAAACTTTCAGTTGATACTATCATAGGCTTTCTCTATATCCAGCTTACATATTAGACCCTTTTCTTTTCGTTTCTGCCACGAGTCTATCACTTCATTTGCAATTAGGGAGGCGTCAAGAATTTGTCTTCCCCTCACAAAGGCATTCTGAGAAGTAGATACCACCTTTCCAACCACTGTCTTCAGTCTGTTAGCTAGCACTTTAGCCAATAACTTGTACAACCCCCCCAGAAGACTAATGGGTCTAAAGTCTCCTAGGTCCTCAGCCCCACTTTTCTTGGGAATCAACACCAAGAAAGTATTGTTAAGGCTCTTTAGAAAAGAGCCATGTTCGTAGAATTCCTTGAACATTTCTAGGATCTCCTCCTTGATAAACTCCCAACAGCTTTGCCAAAAGGCCAGAGTAAATCCATCCAGGCCAGGGGCTTTGTCCCCATTCATCTCCATCAGGGCCGCATGAATTTCTTCCTCTGAAAAGGGCCTCTCCAAGCCTCTTGATGGCTGATCTGCTCAACCTGAATTCTTCCAATATCCGCCTTCCACCCCGAATCTTCTGATAGAAAATTTTTAAACGCAGTAGCAATTCCTTCCCTAATTTCCTGCTCCTCTAGTAACCATTCCCCATTGATCTTAATTCTCTCCAAAGAATTATTTCTACGGTGAGCACTTGCCATACGATGAAAGAACCCCGTGTTTCTATCCCCCTCCTTTAGCCATATTTCCCTTGAGAGCTGTCTCCAGTGTGTTTCCTCCATTATCACCCATTTTCTGTAATTTTCTTTAGCCGCTTTCTTCAGCTCTGTTTCCTCCACAGTCAAAACTCTCTCCTCCTCCTCCCTATCCCAGAATTCCACCTGCTGCAAGGCTTTGGATTTATTATTCTCCAGCTTACCGAAGACTTCCCGATTCCAGACTTTCAGCTTCTTTTTTATTTCCTTCATCTTGGTAGCCAACTTGTAACTAGCACTGCCCCTTACATCAATTTCTTGCCACCAGCTGCGCACCAACTCTTTAAATCCTTCAGTCTTAAGCCACATGTTTTCAAATCTGAATGGAGTCGGCCCACGTCTTATCCCACCCCCCACTAACATTATTGGAAAATGATCTGAAACCGGACGGGGCAATCTACATTGATTAATCCCACTGAACTGATCTATCCAACACGGAGTCACTAGGAATCTGTCCAAACGTGCCCAGGTCTGATTATCTTGGCCCCCATTCCAAGTACATTCTCCCCCTGAAGAGGAAGATCCACCAGCCCAAGATCATTCACAGTTTCAGCAAATTTCCTCATTGCTGAGCTAATTCTCCTTTGGCTACTCCTTTCCCTTGGAAACAAAGTAATGTTAAAATCCCCCCCTACACACCAGGGCTCTTCCCACAGCCCTCTAATTGCCCCAAATTCTTCCCATAACGCATCCCTTTCCACTTTAGCAAACGGGCCATAAACTCCCGTAAACACCCAGACATTCCCATTTTCAACATTCCGGAATCTGCAAGATAGCGTGAACTGACCCTCCTCCCAATCTATAATGTCCAAAGTCCTCTTATCCCAACATATAAAAATTCCTCCCGAGGCCCCTTCCGCATTCACAGCTTTCCAATCAAGGAATCTCCCAGAACCTAGACTTCTTGCTAAGCTATCCGTCATAGCTTGCATTTTTGTTTCATGAATACAAATAAGGTCCACCCTCTGATTTCTTATAAAAGTCTTAATCACTTTTCTTTTGGAGCTATCATTAGCTCCCCTTACATTCCAGCTCAGGATTTTCACCTTCATTGGACAATCACAATTTGGTGCCCTTTGCCCTGAACCGAGCCTTTCTGTTTCATCCCCCCCTCATAATTTACGGAGCATTCCAGCCTTCTTAGCTCCCTTTCAAATTTAGACTTTTCCAGTAGCTCTTTGCTATGAATTTTCTCCCGTCTTTTTCTGATCTTGGTCAAGAAATTCAGTATTTCCTTCTCCAACCCCTCCGTGGGGAATCCCAGGAACTGGCTGAACCTCGCCAAGCCACTCTCTTCCCATTTATCCTCCAATTCCTTGCTTTCAATTTGACCATCATATATGTCCCCAACCCCATTCATTCCCCTGCCTTTATCACTACTGCTTTTGGATAGTCCCACTTCCTTGCAGCCACTCATCCTTTCATTACTTGCCTCATACACTGTAAGCCACATTGAATTATCAGCCCGACCTGCCTCACCCAAATCCCCAGAATGATCGAAAAACTCCCCCTCCGGAGTCCGATCAAAATCAAAAGAATTGAGATGAGGATCCCCTAAATCCCTTTTCCCCCAAGAGCTAAACCCCATTCCATACCTCATTGCTTCCTCTTCGAGCGCCCTATCCGTCTCTTTCAACCTGACCCCACCTTGAATTTCCTTGTATCTTCAGACTCCATCGCAACGAATGGCTCTGGTGCAGGAAGGTGTCTGGGGATGAGGCACTGCAGCAGGGATCCCATCTCCTCTTGGGCTACTGGCGAGTTTGGGCTCTCCCTTTGATTACCACTAGGATCGGATTGTTGGGAGCAGCCCTTTGTCCCACTTGGGCCTGCGTCTGACGGACTGATTAAAGCAAAGCTGGCCTTTAGTATAGCAGCCCACAACTTCCTTTCTAAGTGGCGGGCCTGTATCTGGGCCAAGCTCACTTACAGCCACCCCTTTCTTTTTCAAGTCCATGGGCCCGCTCAACTTTGGGCCCACACATGAGTTTAAAAAATGAAACTTGCCATTTGAGGCCCAGGTCCTTGATGTCGGGTTTAGATTTGGGCAAACCTCGACCCGACCCGGCCCCTCCCCCTGCACGTCCATCCCATCACCTGACGGGTTCTGCACCTCGGGCCTCACGCTCACCCACTCCTTCAACACGCGCTGCCCCGCGCGTGGCATCTCCTCACCCCTAACCTCACTGCTCCGACGGCTATCTTCGGTTCTGCGCTTTCTCTTTATCACCGGCCAGCACTCCCACCATAAAGACACCACGTAATCTCCTCCTCCGCTTCAACTTCCAGAATGCTCGGTCTAAAATCTCCTCTCAGTCGCACCAAGATTCTAGCCCATTGGAGTTCACCCATCAGCTTCGTCTGTTCATCGACTGCAATGAACCCTCCACATTCGTCCCCCACTTTCTTCAATATTTCTGGATTCCAGAGCGAGATTGGAAGCCCAACTATCCTCACCCAGGCTTCCTTTCTCTCTTCCTCCTCTGTCCGACATCCGCTCTTTGGACTCCAGTATTCCAGCCGTACTTGACTTCCTTCCATCGTGTGATTCCCAAAGGCAACAACGCGTCTGGCCTCCTCCAATTTTTCAAATTCCAGCAGCACGCTTTCCTTATCCAGCTTAGCCAGCCCTAAATTACCCTTGAGATTCCACGACTTTGCCCAGATTTGCCCCACCTTCGCTAGGTCATCTTTTCCCCCTGACCTATCCTCCCAACTCGCCACAGCACAATGACCCAATTTCTGTAACAGTCCTATAGTTTCCTCCCTTCTCACCTTCACTGCAACTCTGCAAATCGGTCTTCTCACCACTTCCGCAAACGTTCTCTTCACATCCATGTTTCCCCCTACCTTTTCTTTTTGCGTATTGTTCTTCCTATCGAGCGACCTGCACAGAGTCTGTAAATTTTCCGCCATTTCAATCCATCCCTTTTTTCCTCCTCTGCCTTTTGGGATGAAGATACAATATTGTTTTCGTTCCAAGTCAGTTACCCCTAGCCGGAGGAAGCAACCCGCTTTGTTTGCACTTCGCATCAGAGAGAAGGATCTCCCCTGTTCCTTCCATTCCTTCACCCATTTATCTTCCTTCTCGTCCCTTATACAGAAGTTTAAGCCCTCCATAAGGAACCCTAAACTCTCCACTCCCATTCTAACCCAAGACGAGACTCCCCCTTTGCTTTCCTCTATAAATATTTGGGATTTTCCTCTTCTCTCTAACAGTTCTAGCTCAAACACCTTAGACTCTACTACGAACCTGCTCCCCTTTCGCCTTCTTCGGGACCCATCCTTATCTTCATCTCCCTCGCCGGCGTCATCTCTCCTTTTTCCGGCCTCACGAGCTCGCACGCTGTCGCGCTCGCTCTCTCTCTCCCACAAGACTTGCCATCGAAGCTGCAATGTTAGCCTAGTTATAAGGGCTGATAGAAGCACAACCATGAGCATCAATAAAAGTGGAAGGGAATTTAATTGTCATTCTCTCTTGGGTATCTCAGAATAAGAGATGTATGTACTAGGAGCATTCAATGTGACTTTATCATTGTTTTTTTTTTTTTTTTTGATAAATAAGCATAGAATGTATTAACAAGAGGCAAAAAAGCCACAAAACATATAGGGAATATACAAGGCAGCTAAGGCCTCGCAACCAACGAAGGATAAACAAAAATTCACCAACCCTTAACTGGAAGCTAACCATTCCAAAAAGTCTATAAGGGAGAGCGCTCCTCTCCAATATACAATTTAGCCCAACCCCATTAATTACAAATAAAAGAATTTTTAAGTTTCTAAATTGCTAACCCTCCCCCCCCTCCCCCAAAAAATTAGTCTATTCCTCTCCTTCCAAACAGTCCAAAAAATGTACAACGGAATGGATTTCCAAATCTTTTTTCTTTTTTTCCCCACAAAAGAGCCCCTCCAACTAAATAAAACCTTCTTTACAGTTTCTGGAAAAACCCACTGAGCGCCAAACAAACCAAGAACAATATCCCATAGCACTCTGACCACTGTACAATGAATTAAAATATGATTTACAGTTTCCTCTTCGCAACCACACAAGAAAAAAAAATTAGGAAGTTGCTACCCTCTTTTTTGGAGCCTATCAAGAATAAGCATCTTCCCCCAAGCGGCTTCCCACGCAAAGAACGCAATTTTGGTTGGAACTCTATCCACCCAAATGTTACTTTTTGGGAAAACGACAGCAATGGGGCTTACCAACAAGCTGTACGCTTTCTTGACTCTAAACTGCCCGTTTCTTCCTTCCTTCCAAAAAACCGAGTCTTCCTCCAAAGTAATCCTATGACCCCTCAAAACAAGAAGCAAATTGCCTACCATATCCAATTCTCAATCATTAAAGTCCCTAAGAAACCTTAAATTCCAACCGCCTTGGCCGAAGTTTTGGTCCCACATCTCTTCCACTGTGGCATTCTTATGCACAGCCATAGCATAAAGATGCGGGAATCTTTGGGACAGCACTATACATCCAGACCAAAGATCAGTCCAGAATCTAATTTTGGTGCCTTTTCCCACTTTAAACGCCATATTTTCCCAACACCAAACAGATTCCTTCAAAATCTCCTTCCAAACGCCCCATTTGTCTTCTTTGTCCTCCAACCAAGATCCTCTTGCCCATACTTCACCACAAGCACCTGCTTCCAAAGATCCTCCTTAACACAAGCAAATCCCCATAATCATTTGCCAAGCAAGGCTTTGTTCAAGAGGGCTAGCTTTCTTAAGCCAAGCCCCCCTTTTCCTTATCCGCACAAACCACCTCCCAATTGACTAAGTGGGCTTTCTTTTCCAAATTACCCCCTCTTCACAAAAAATCTCTTTGCAACTTTTCTTACCTCCTTGCCACTGTCTTTGGCATGCAGAAAAGGGACATTTGATGCAAGGGCATACTAGCCATCGTGGTCTTTACAAGTGTAATTCTCCCACCTTTGGATATATATTGACGTTTCCAAAGGGCAAGTATCCTCCTCACTCTCTCTTCCACCCCATCCCACACAGAATAGGCCTTATTAGGCGCCCCCAATGGCAGCCCCAAGTAGCCTGCAGGCAACTGTCCCACCCTACACCCTAGTTCCACTACCATCTTGTCCACCTCTTCCACCTCCCCAACCGGTAAAATTTCACTTTTGACCAAATTAATCCTTAACCCTGAAGCAGCTTCAAACCAAAAGAGAATCCAACTCAAATGCGTTAAGTACTCTTTCTTTGCCTCACAAAAAACAACTATATCATCAGCAAAGAGTAAGTGTGAAATATTGACAGCCCGTCTTCTACCTCGCCGGATGCTACACCCAGAGATAAAACCCCCTTCAACAGCCCTCCTAATTAGAACACTCAGCACTTCCATTCTCATAAAAAATAGGTAGGGGGAAAGAGGGTCCCCTAGGTGCAACCCCTTAGAACTTGGAAAGAACCCGGCTGGCACTCCGTTTACCAAGACTGAAAACTTGGCTGTAGATATACAACTTCACATCCATCCCAACCACTTTGGCCTAAACCCTATTTTTTGCAAAACCTTCAGCAAAAACTGTCAATTAATGTTGTCATACGCCTTATTATTGTTGTGACTTTATCATTGTTGTGCCTTCTTTAATTTTTCATTGTTATTTTTTCTTGAAGACTAGCTCATCATCCTTTACAATTCCTTTTCTTTAATGAAGTGAACATTTCCCATAATAGAAAGTTGTAAACAACTTTGAAACAAAAAAGGATTCCTATAATAGAAAATTATAGACAACTTTAAAAGAAACAAACAAAAGACAACATCTTTAAGATAAATTACTTTTAAGATGCTACCTCAATGTAAGGGTGAATTAATGAAGGTGATACCTTGATGTAAGGATGGAAAACAGAAGGTGAATGAGAAGCCAACACTAATCTTGTGAATATAAGAGCCTCAATCTTCAAGTTGGATGTAGAGGATTTATCCTGTTAAGAAAATGGAGAAAGAAGAAAAAACCACAATGTCAGCATCACACAGTAAAATATACAAGTCCATAATACAATAATTAATTAGAGAAGATTTAATGTACACTTAGCGCTTTTTCGATTCCCGAAATCAGTGATCCAATGTGGTCTGCCAGGCAGTCTGGCAAGACAACCACAAGCTCTTTCAAAACTGAAAATGCACCAACCTGCAGATGAAATGAATGTTAAATTTACAATGGTTACATCACAGATCCTTTAAAAGAATATCAGGAAACTCGTACCTTCGTCTTGATAGTTTTCTCTCTTAGCTGTCGGTTTATAGATTTAACAATTTTTGGCACTTCTTGCTTCAATAAC
This sequence comes from Vitis riparia, assembly GCF_004353265.1. NCBI lineage: Eukaryota > Viridiplantae > Streptophyta > Magnoliopsida > Vitales > Vitaceae > Vitis > Vitis riparia. Next base: position 703,174 of record NC_048442.1, on the reverse strand, counting down.
CATCTTGGACTGCATAAAATACAAACATTTTGGCATCAGCATCCATAACTAAAATTTATAGACAAGGCATGTAATTATGATAAAAACAAGGCTAAAACCATATGAAAAGGTTTGCATCAAAAGGACATCCCGTCAGCCACTAAACTGTCCAATCTGAAGTGAATAGTACTAAGATAGCAGATGCCAAGTACCAGGAATGTGAAAATTTTCTAAATTAATGAAAGTTTGGAGGGGCGATTTGAGTTTCAGAAATATTTTTTCATCCTCCAGACTCTTAAGCAGCTAGGGTTCCAACAGGAATTATGGGGGTAACCCTGGTGTTGAGTTTCCTCTAGTAAGCCCACAACTCATCCAAACTTCAATAGAATGAACTACACCTAAAGCAGTCCACCTTTGGAGACCATCTTTCAAAATGCAGGAGTTTACCCTTAAACAGCCTTGCTCCACTTCGAAGAGCATTCCCTGCATCTTATGACAGCTCAAAATCAAACAAAATTAGAGTGCCACCAAGTCGCACCACTACAGCTTTCCTTCCAAGCACCAACTATTCATCGTCCACCTCTTTAAAGGATACAAATTTGGGATAAAATCTGAAAACCTTCCCACTGATCTACTAAACATAACTGAAGGGTTTCCATCTTACTTTTCGCATCCCGTTCCTCCACCTGTATCCACACTGGCTTGCCAACCTCCCCTTGAGAAACATTGACCACTTCAGCAAAGGACTTACCCTAAAGAGGGACTAAAGCACCACCCACCACAACCAAAGACATGATCTCTAGAGGATATACAACAACACTAGGGTTAGGAGCAACCCCAAGACTCCTTAACTTCCTAGCTAGAATACTCTAGCACCCCGCAAAAAACAATGTTAGAGGTCGTTACCTGCAACATTGTTGCATAGCTGCAGCTTATACCCCCTTCCCCCCTTCTTTCCACACCTTCCTAAAGGTTCCCTGACTCCTTAAGACAACATTCTTCCACCCCTTCAAGCAAAGCCATTAGACTCCTCTCTTCAAAACAAATCTAACTTGAGAAACCCTGGCCCCTGTCCAAAACGTTGCCTACAACTCAACTGAGATTTTAAAAGATTTAGACCCCCCTCTGAACCAGCCTTTGCCTCTTTTTTTTTTCTTTTTTTTTTTTTTTTTTTTTTTTTGAATGGTAAATAAAGTGAATATAACATGTAAAAGCGCCAAACACAATTTTCGATTCATTTCCTTTTGTATTGTCCAAAAAAAATACACAAAGAAGCTACTCACCATACCTTTCTTTGTTTTCTCACAAAGGAACCATGTCATTCTAAGAGAGTCTCTCTAACCATGGAAGATATCACCCTAGATACGTCAAACAAAGAAAACAAGAACTTCCATACAATATACCAACCAGCCTTTGGCTCCTTTCATTTCATAATCTGTTTAGCTAGTGCTTCAAAGAAATAGGCAATCTTTCCTTGAGCTTAAATAGAGAAGAAGGTAACATTTGTCTCTCTTTTTCTTTTTTCCCATTTTTTTGATAGGCAAAATCAAATTATATTAACAGCACATAACAAAAGGGATCAAAAAAGTATATACAGCATATACAAAAGCATCAAAAAGCCAAACAATGCAAAGGGATACACAAAAAACAACTCCCTCACCATACTTAGAGTTAAGCCAATCAATAAAGTCCATCATGGACAGTGAGCAATCTCCCATGTACACTCTAACCCACTTCAAAAAATTAAATATAAAAATTGTTTGGTTGCTTGATCCACTTTTTTGGTATTATCAAATGTTCTGCTATTTCCTCTCATTCCATAAGGCAGCATCTCTATGAAGTATGATCAACGGGAACTCTAATCTTAGTTTTGCCATGACATTTTGGGCTGAGCCTACAGGTCACCTACTCTAGGAATTTCTTTCTGCAATACATTCTAAGTTTATTGCCCCTCTCATTAACATACAACCTTTGAAAAAATACAGGTGAAAAGACAGATATATTGCGATGTAAAACTAATTCAGAGTTTAGATTCAAGGGAAACTTTTCTAATCTATACTTCACAATAAATGGCACATAAACTCAGCAATTGAAGAAACTTTAACATCAACTTACCTCAGTTCATTCATGTCAGTCTGCCCTTTCGTAACATTTCCAGTTTGGCGTAGTAGCTCAATAAATGTATTGAACACATCCATCTGAATCATGAAAAAACCAGATGATCAACCATGTATAGAGGAAAACAAATATCTATAAATTAACATTTTTGGCTTACCTTCACATTCTCTTCTCTCTCTTTAAACCTATCAATCAACTTAGGACAAGCCTTCACAACAAGAGAATAACATGTTTTCGTCAGATATATTAATCAAAGAAACTTAAAAGTGCGAAATAAACTCTCTTTTTAACACACCAGAACATAATGGTAAGAGGAATATTACAATTATGTAACAATAAAATACAGTATCCTGCTCCAAATTCAAATTCAAATTTGTAACATCAACTGAAACTTCAGGAACACTGTAGCGTAGCATAGTATCAAAACAACAATTATCAATTGAAAATTAGATAAATAAATCTGGGTGACCACGAATATAAATATCCTGAAGCTCTAAAAAGAAGTACCTCCTCATACAGCTTTGAGAGCATTTCAGGTCGAGAAACAATCAAAGCTGCTAAGCATTTAGCTGCTGCTCTTCGAACTTTCCAGCTGACATCCTCATCATCTGTATATTCAGTTGCACTCTCACTACAAATACAAGATACAGTACTGTGATATTAGTAACAATTCAAGCATGCATAAATTATTTACACGATAGCTCAAATATACATAAACCAGTGAACAACATACTCATCTTCCTCCTCCTCATGATTCTCATCATCAGTATCTTCCTCCATGTTATCAGTGAAGTTTGGGTCATAACTAAGATATTCTAGGGTAAGATGAAGAATTTCATCACAATATGAAGAAATATCCCGGGGGCACCTGAGTAAAAAACTCTCCAGGGCCTGCATTAAAATTTACGCATATGAAGAAGTCAATTTTACCATAACATAAAGGGTGCAAGGTAAACTAAACATCAAAATAAATATCTAAAGTAAAATTTCATATACACAATACCTGCAAGCTATATTCTCGAAGCTCTTCATCATTCTCTGATGCACTTGTGCAGTAATTAATTAGCACAGGAACAGTATCTCCAAGATGAGATCCAAAACGGTATCCAACAGCACGACTAAAACACCAAAATGTCATCCCTTGTTAGCAAAAGAAAATTCACAATTTACAGCATTAGCAGATCAACACGAATTCAAAACAACCAGCTATTCTGAAAATGCAAATTCCTATAAGCAATAATCACATGATTATAGCCAAAAGTAGAATAGCTATTCCAGAAAATGCTGCATTAGCAACAACAACAAATGATACAACTCATTAACCACATATAATTTACCAATCAGTCATCCTGCAGCCATAGATGCACAAGTAGATATTACAATAAATGCTATTAATATTTCCTTGCCCATCAAAACTGTTGAAATCTATACACAGAAAGTGTCCCCCTATGTAAATGCTCATGCCACCACTTTTTGTTTGGGCCCTTTTTTAATATTATTCTATTTTCCTATCAAAAAAGCCCTCTTTATGCATTCATCAAGTAAAGTGAAAGCAAAGAGCATCCACACTTTAAATCACATTCAAGCCAATCCACCCTACAATAAAAAAAAATTTATAAAACTCTAGAATCATAATTTTCGTTAACCCTAATGCTCAAAAGCATTAGTTAGTTTTCTGAGCATTTTGCCTCCTTGAGTCTACTTAATATTTGTTCAAGTGTTGCTTCAATTTTCATAACCTCTATTGGTTGTTCAGCTTTTATGGTTTCTTATTAAGGAGTCCATTCCCTTGTCTTGATCTAAGTTGTACATTGTGAAAGGATGTTCCATCCTTGATCTTTTAATTAATGGAAAAGATCTATTGGGCTTCTGATCAAAAACTGTTTCCAATCATTTTGTAAACTGACATATGCATATCTCAATTTCGAAACAATTTTAATTATTTCACAAAAGCAAAAAATAAAATATAGAAATGTGGAATAAAACGAATCCTAAAATTGAAGACAATGGCAACAACATGCATTTGTTGAATGGAAGTGATACAATGGTTTCCAAATCTATATGCATGCATACAATCATGAATCTGTGTGTAGGGTGACTGTATACATATATCATATCAATTCATCTAAAAGCAATCAATCTAAGCCACTCAATTACCAAACAAACCTGAGAAGCAAACCCCAAGCATCAATAGGAAAGATTATTACATCTCTTACCTTAAAGCCCCAATCATCTGAATGTTTGTGCGGGTCATTTCAGGTTTTACTCCCTTACTTCTCAAGTTCCGGACAACCTCAACAGTTGCTTTTGCCAACAAATCATCTGACAAACTTGATGCAAGAGATGCTGAAGATGAAAGAAATTTGTTCAGTTATATCACCTTTCTCTGGCTCAAAATTTTCAATCTTATGTCAAAGTTGCAAATTCCATTTGAGAGCACCATGGTTATTTTTACTCAGAGTGGAATGTGTATATACCAGATCACTCAGGCCTTTCATATAAGACCAATAAGATTGCAGGAAAATCAGGCAGGAACCAAAATGAGACTGAGAACTTTGAGATATCGTTCCTAAAAGACATGATAATTATTTAAAGTATGTGATTACATTCAATTTACTTAAGCTTACCAATACATGAAACAGTCTTCTTTCTGACACTGGCTTGATTGGAACTCAACTGGGACAACAGTGCACCTAATAGTAGTTCATGGTCGGTTGCCATAAGATTCCCAAATTTGTGAAGAACATCACACAAAATGTCAAGACATTCACATTTCATCTCTGTGGTCATTCCCTGGGGAAAAGAACAGAACCAAAATCAGAAGAAAGCCTAAGAGCTTAGTTTTGAAAATATATAAAATCAATAGTAACAAATAACTAAGTGGAAATATTATCTTGAAATAGAATCCTGTATTTTTTTTTTCTTTTTTATTTCAAAAGCACTTTGGCAAAGGTTAGATCTATGAGCAAGCTGCAAAAATAGGACAAGCTTCAATGTCATCTAGCTCTGTTAAATCAAAATGAGAGAAATCATCGCAAAATATACTTAGTAATGAAACTAAAATACATCCTTGGAGCCAGTCATACCTAGACACTTCTGTTTTCAGTCCTTTGATTCAGCTTTTAATATCTTTTTAGAAGGTTTTTTTTTTTTTTTTTTTTTTTTTGATAGGCAAACAAAATATATAAAAAAACACCAATCGAAGAGCCGGGGGATCACCCTAAGTACACAAGAGGTATACAAAGGATGCCAAAACAATAAAAAGAACCACCTCAAACAAGCACACAAAACACTCTCTTGCTAACATTCAACCAATCAAAAAATCGAATAAGGAAACAAGAACATCTTGAATATGATGTCAAGTTCACTCGAAAAGGGTACAAATAAGATTGTCCTTTAGTGCTTGATTTGAGCATTGACCATCAAAGTATCTTTGATTCCTCTCTTGCAAATCCAAAACAAGAAAAGAGGGATTTTTTAACATAAAACAAATGAAATTTTTTAGTTTTGCAGCAATTGGAATTCCACATTTGCTTCACTAGATACACCCATAAATTAAACGTGTTCACAAATAAATGCAATATTTTCATATAAGAAGTACAACTACAAGAACATATTTTTTATAAGAACATATGCAAACAAAAACAATTAATCATCTAAGAAAAAAAAAATTGCACAAAAGAGACACAAGAAGGCTCCCCTAAAAATGAAAGAGGAATGGGGCATCATCGTGGATGAAGATGCTGTTTGGTTTAGAATCCATATCTTTTGAGATTTCAATTGAACAAATCAAGGGCCGGGAAAGATTTTTTTAGAGTCGTCATGGTTTCTCTTCATGGATTAGATTTGGTGAGAAGGGTTTGTTGATGCTCTTAGTGGGAATGGAGACATGTTGTCCAAGACAGGACTTGAAATTCTTTAGGAAGAGTTGGATAACGGGCAGTAGGAATTACAAGTTACGAGTTATGGTGTAATGTTGTTGGGAGATTTTTGTTGTTGCGAAATTTTTGTTGTGTTCGGTGTGCTCAAGGCAAAAAGGTTCTTTTTGGTCCTTCTAGAAGAAAGGGGGTGATTAGAGGGCAGAGTTTGTTTGCTAAAAAGCTAGGGACTCTTGAGCCCCCTCTCAGACTCGTTGGAGCACCTCCAATGAACGGGTTATATTGGGAAAGGGAGTGGAAATAAGGCTACAAGAGTAGGAGAATCATATGTAACAATAGTGAAAAAAAGATTGTTTAAAGGTGGAAGCAAAGATGTGGTTTAGATTGGGAGGACAGATACTTTCAACAAAATGGATCCCAACATCACTGCTTGGTAAGTGGATGGGGAGATTGTTTAGATTAGAACCCACCCCTACCTTCCCTCAATGAATGGGCAAGTTTAAATGGCACTTATAAGGGAATCTCCAATTAGCATTTCTAAGAGATTTTAGTATTGCTAGGAGATTCTCTTAGTCTGTTCTTCAAGAGGGATAGAGAACTTTCAAGAAGAAGAATTTGTGGTTGAAGAAGTAGGCCTTAAGGTTGGTTGTTTCAAGGATGGAATGCACAAGGAGGAAGCTTCTATGAGAGTCATAGGTCTTTTAGTTTTCTTGTGGGATAGGGTGTTTTTCAAGTAGCTAAGAGATGCATGTAGGGGTTTTATGGTAGTTGATGAACACATTCAAAGCAACAAAATCTACAATGGACAAGGGTCTTGGTTAAAACTAATGGCAGTGAGGTGCCTAGGATATTGCAAGTGATAGTGGGTATGTCGTGTTTTGCCATTTGGTTGTGGTGGGAGGTCCCACCATAGTATTCACATGTCAAGCAAAGGCTGTTGAGAAGTAGTCTAGAGGTTAGAGTTGAAGTGGCAAGAATGTCACCCGCCTTTGATAGTAGGGACTTGGTGAACAGCAGCAGAAAAACGGGCCAACATGTCACTGCATAGTGTGTTGGTGGCTCTCAAGGGGATGGGTTGCTGTGCATTGGGCATTAATAGAGGGCCCACACTTTAGGGTAGGCGATCTGGTGAAACCCTAGAGGATGTGAGACAGTTGGAGGCTTGGAGGACTAAGAGAATAGGTCTAGGTCTAGCTCAAGGAGTGAGGCTAAAGGTGTTAGGGTCAACCAATTGGGTAAATGTTGCCAAATGAAGATATTTAAACTTTCCTTTAGTGAGCACGGTATTAATGCTTTGCACCGAAAAAAGCAAAGAGGGATCATTTTTTTTTTGATAAGCATCAGCAGAAAATATATTAGAGAAGGCCGAAAAGTCGCACCGCATACAGGAAGTATACAAAGCAGCCACAAGGCCAAAGAGCCAAAAACAAAAACACCTCACCAGCCCTTATGGGATCGCAACCCACTCCAAGAAGCCTATAAGCGAAGAGGACTCCTCTCCCCTATACAACTTAGCCCAACTCCACAAACTACTTACAAAAGACTTCTTGAGAGTCTGAATAGCCAAGAGACCCCCTCTAAAGGCTAGCTTATTTTTTTCTTTCCACACCGTCCAAAATATACACAACGGAATGGTCTTCCAAATCTTCTTCCTCTTTTTGCCCACAAAAGGACCCCGCCAACAGAACAGCGCCTCTTTAACCTTCTCTGGAAACACCCACTGAACCCCAAATAAGGCAAAGACGATATCCCAAAGGGTCCTAACCACTGTACAGTGTAAAAGAATGTGATTTACATTTTCCTCTTCACAACCACACAAAAAACAACAATTTGGAAGCTGCCAACCACGCATTTGCAGCCTATCCAACGTAAGAATTTTTTCCCAAGTAGCCTCCCACACGAAGAAAGCCACTTTGGTTGGGATCTTATCCACCCAAACATTTTTTCCCGGAAAAACACAAGAATTAGGGGCTGCCAGCAGATTGTAAGCCACCCGAATCCTAAAACTGGCAGAAGCCCCGCCTTTCCATAGCACACAGTCCTCCTCTGGACTTGCTCTGATGTCCCTTAGCAAAAAGAGCAAGTCTTCTATTAGCACCAGCTCCCAGTCATTAGAATCTCTAATCAACCTGATATTCCACCCTCCTTGGCCAAGCCTTGGGTCCCACACATCATGCACCAGATCATTACTACACACTACCAGGGCAAAAATCTGGGGGAATGCATGGGACAGCGCTTCGGTGCCGCACCAATGATCAGTCCAGAACCTGATCTTGTTCCCCCTCCCCACCTTGAACTTCATGTTATTCCAGCACCAGCTCTTTTCCTTTAAGATCTCCTTCCAAACTCCCACTCCAAAGGGCCCCCGGGCTTCCTTAGATTTCCAGCCACACCCCTCCATCCCATGCTTCACCCCGATTACCTTCTTCCACAAGACATCCTTCTCAACGACAAATCTCCAAATCCACTTGCCCAATAAAGCCATGTTCAATAACCCCATCCTTCTAATACCAAGGCCCCCCTTATCCTTTTGAGAACACACCACCTTCCAATTAATTAAATGAATTTTCCTACCCGAGTTTCCCCCTCCCCACAAAAAATCTCTTTGTATTTTCTCAAACCTTTTAGCCACTGACTTAGGCATTCTGAAGATGGACATTTGATAAATAGGAATGCTAGCAAGGGTACTCTTAATCAGGGTGATTCTCCCGCCCTTAGACAAGTATTGTCTTTTCCACCGGGCAAGTCTTCTTCTCATTCTTTCCTCCACCCCATCCCACGTGGACAAGGCTTTGTGTCGGGCCCCAAGGGGCAGCCCCAAGTATTTGACCGGAAAGCTGCCAATTCTGCAGCCTAACTCCACCGCCATTTCCTCCATATTTTCAATCTCCCCTACTGGTATCAACTCACTCTTGGCCAGATTGATCCTAAGCCCAAAGGCCGCTTCGAACCACGCCAAAATCCATCCAAGATGCGTTAATTGATCCTTGTTGGCCTCGCAGAAGAGAATAGTGTCGTCTGCAAAGAGCAGATGTGACACCATAATCTCCGCTTGTCTCTCTTAAAACCAATGTGGGCCAAAAAAGCTTAAGCCATGAATCTTTTAAGGGGGATGCTCCCAATCCAACACAAGAGACAGTACTTTGAATGGGCCCCCAAATGGAGTTTTTGAGCCCTCAGCCCATTCTCAGTGATTCTCCATCAAGAACCTAACATCGCCTTATTGTTGTGATAAGGGTAAGGTTCATGCAACCATTAGTGCTCCAGTGAGGGTAATGAAGGCTTTGAAGAGGTCAATTCCGGTCAACGAAGTTAAGGTGCTAAATGAATCTCTCTCCCTAGGTACAGTTCCTCCTCCTCTTTCTTTAAGGTGCGAGGCCTTCTCTTCTCAAAGGGTGAGCGATGATAGGATGGGATGGAGAGGAGTTTGATCTATAGGAGGGAGGAAGTTAAAGAAAGGTTCATTGAGCCTTTTTTTGTAACAAGAGGAACTCTGTGCATGATTTTAACTTATTGAGTTTGGGGAGAATGTAAGGTGGAACAACAAGGCCTTGGCATCAAAGAGATTGAATGGGGAGATTGTCTCGATGAAGGGTCCCCTCTCGACTACTTGGATAAGGAATCTCTTCTCTCTAGCAATGATCTCAGTAAGTTAGTATCTTTCAGAATGTTTGTGTGGATGTTAATTGATGGTTTTGAAGAAGAAATCTTGGTTCTCATAAGAAGAATGGAGCTCAAAAAAGAGGGGCAAAGTCTCTTCCTCAAGAATTAAAAAGAATTCTACTACTAGGTTTAGATTTGAGAAGGAGCTTCACAAATTGGAATGTTTTATTAATTACAAGCATACCTCAAGCAAAGGAAGAAATAGCAGGAAGAACGCATAGAAGTTAGCAAAGGTGTGTTAATGAAGTTCAAGATTCTTTCTTGGAATGTTAGAGGGTTTAATGAGGAGAAAAAAGGAAAAGTTATAATGTTTCTTATTTGATCTTTCATGGTTGATCTAGTGTGTTTACAAGAACCGCAGGGCCAAAAGATGTCGATGCAAATTGTCAGAAGTTGAGGAATAGGAAATAGTTAGAATGGGATGCAATAGATGTAAGGGGCCAAGCAAGAAAGATTTTGGTCATTTGGGAGATTAGAGCTCTGGAGCTAAATGATATAGAAGAGGGGGCACACTCAATCTCTTTTCATTCCAAAAACTATGAGGACAACTCGATCTAGATGTTTGCAGTGGTGTATGGGTCGGTTCAAAATGGACTGAGAGAATCTCTAGGTAGAATTGGGTGATATAAGAGGACTTTGGAATGACTCTTGGTAAATAGGAGGGGACTTTAATGTGGTCAAATACACATTGGGGAAAGGAGAAACTGCTTGAGATACACTACAACAATTTTGAATATTATAGAGGAGCTTCTTTTAAGGGGCCTAACCCTAGCTGATGGCCCTTTTACATGGTATGGTAGGTTGAATAATCAGTTTGCATGAAGAATAGATCCATTCCTTGTCTCTAAAGGATGGAAGAACCACTTCAATGGTCTTATCCAAAGGGTCCTTTTCACGACTGATTTCCAACCATGCTCTCATATTATTAAATGATGGACCGAGGGGCAAAACATCCTTTTGATTTGAAAATATGTGGTTAAAAGTGGAAGGATTCAAGGACCTTGCCAGAAATTGGTGGGTGGGCTATCATGTTAGGGGTCCATCTAGTCACATCTTAGCCCTCAAGATGAAAGCATTGGAATGGGAACTAAAAGTTTAGAATAGAGAGGTTTTGGTAACATCGCTACCAATGAAATTGCAACTTTATAAATCAAATTGGTTTTTAGGATGTCAAGGAAAGGGAAGCACTAGTAACAACGAAGGATGTTGAGGCTAGGAGGGAAGCAGTGGAGAACTTTAGTAAGTGGGCAATGATGGAAGAAATCTCTTAGAGGCAAAAATCAAGAGAGTTAAGACCAAAAGTTGGAGATAGAAACACCAAATTCTTCCATAAAATGGTTAATGCTTGTAGAAAAAAGAAATTGTTTGGCTAAAATTAAGGTGCATGGCAAATTGTTATCGAAGGTTACAGATATCAAGGAGGAAGTGACAAATGCTTTCCATAGTCTTTGAAAGGGAGAGTGGACACTGAATATCAATGGGATGTCATTTGGTAATTTGGATGGTGAATACTCAAAGTCCCTTAGTCTTCATTCTATGAGTAAGAGGTTTTCTTGACCCTTTGCAGTTTATGTGGGGATAAAGTTGTTGGACTAGATGGCTTCTACATGGCTTTTTGGTAGTTCAATTGGGAGTTAGTGAAAAGCAAGGTGATGGAATTATCTGTGGAGTTCTTTAAGCATAGCTATTCCGAAAAAAGCCTCAATCCCACTTTTATTGCGTAATTCTTAAAAAAAAAAAAAAAAACAAACAAACAAACAAAACAAAAACCGTTGAAGATTTAAAAGACTTAAGACCAGTAAGTTTAGTCAGAGGACTTTACAAAAGTTCTAGCCAATAAACTAAAGAAAGTGGTGGACAAGTTTTAGCTACTCAACACGCTTTTGTGGATGGTAGACAAATCTTGGATACGATCCTCATCACAAATAAAGTAATTGACTCAAGGCTACAGAGCTCTAAAAGTACAGTCATATCTAAATTGGATATTGAGAAAGCTTTCAACCATGTTAATTGGGATTTTTTGCTAGTAGTCTTAGAAAAAATGGGATTTGTAAGTGGATTAAGTGGCACATTTCTACAACTCAAGTTTCCATATTGATTAATGGGATCCTATCACCAAGGTTTTTCCATAGCACCAGAGGTTTGAGGTAGGAAAACCTACCATCACCATACCTTTTTAATTATGGCAATGGAGGCCTCTCCCATATCCTAAGTAGGGCTAAGGAATGTGGCTTCTTAGCAAGTCTCTTAGTAGGTGGAAGAGGAGAGGAGTAGAAGTGGAGGTGTCCCATTTGCTTTTTGTTGATAACACTCTCATCCTTCATGATGCCAATAACAAGGATATGAAGCATTTGAGCTAGAATTTTTTATTTTTGATAGATTTGAGCTAGGATCTCATGTGGTTTGAGGCATCTGAGGACTAAAATCAATTTGAAGAAGAGTAAATTGATCCAAGTGGGGCCAATTGCCGACGCATGGGGCCAGTTGCCGACGCAGAGGACCTCACTAGGGTTCTAAAGTGCAAGGTGGGCACCCTCCCCACTAGCTATTGAGGCCTACTATTAGAAGCCCTTTTTATACACTTTCTAGCCTCTCAATTTATTTTGTCTTTATTTGTAACCCCGAAATATGTTAGATTAATGTTGGAAAAGATTCAAATGCATTTCCTATAGAGGGAAAGCGATGTGGAGAAAAAGCCTTATCCAATAAATTGGGCGATAGTTTGCATGAACAAGAGGGAAGGGACTTTCAGAATTAGAACACAATCTAATCTCAATAAGGTACTTTTAAGTAAATGGTTTAGAGATTTGTTAGAGAGAGAGAGTCTTTTTGAAAGAAGGTGAGTACAAGCCAATATAAGAAGACTTCTAGGTAAATGGTTTAGAAATTTGCTACAAAGAGGGGAGTCTTTTTGGAAGAAACTGAGTACAAGGAAATATAAAGAGGAAGTGGGAGGATGGTGCCAAGAGTAGTTAGGGAAAGGCACAAAGTACAAGCGTGGAAAGCAATCAAACAAGGACAAGAGAATTTCAACAATAGGATTAGGTTTAGGGTGGGCAATGAGTGGATAGTGAAATTTTGGAAGGATAAGTGGTGTGGCAAAATTTCCCTCGTAAACGCTTTTTCTGCTATGTTTTCTATAGTCGTTACCAAAAAAACTTAGGCAGCCAAGGACCGAAGTGTGGAAACAAGAAAAGGAAAAGGATGTTAGATTCCTCATTTCTTAGGATAGTTCCATGACTAGGAGCCAAAGGAAGTGGAGGTTTTTTCATGAATCACAGCATATCAATAGGGATATTTGACAATAATAAGAAACCATCTTCCCCAAAAAAATATGGGACCAACATGGAGATTGCAAATGTAATGCTACAATGGGCATGATGAAGTGCAAAGTTGAAAAGTTTGAAGCGAAGAAAAAGTCTTTTCAGGTGAAGTTTGAAGGATCGAATGGCGGAACTTGGGTATCAATAACAGAAAGGAACCGAGGTTTTGTTGTATCAGTAAGATTTGGAAAGGAGGAGTTGGATTGGTTGACAAAGCTTTTGAAAAAAGTTGTGGAGTTGGAGGCTTCCAGTGGATTCATACGAAAAATTAAGGGCAAGACTAAGACTCATTTGATGGAGATTTGTTTCAATAATAGAGGGCGTTTCATGAAAATCACAAAGATTGCTACAAAAAGGAAACCTTTACTTCTTGTCATTCCCGAGGGTGTTAAAGGCAATGGGTGGGAAGACCTTAGGAAGGCGATTCTTTCAGTGCAAGACTATTCTAATCAAGTCGGAGGAGATTCGAAGGAGGAGTTTGGAGATACTCAGATGAGTAAGGGCATACATAGAGGTGGTCGGTCATACGCAAAAGTGGTTGCAGAGGATGGATTTAGGATTGAAGTTCCGTTGTCAGCTGGAAAATGGGCCAGAGCCGTAATATGCGAATGCAAAGAAAAAGTCCAAGACTGGACTCACGAAGGCAAAGCCATTGCAAGGATGATGGGCGTGAAAGGAATGGTGTCTATAAATCCCATTTCCGCTTTCAAGGGGTGTATCTTTGTGAGTTCAGCAAGGAGAGCAGAATGGTTCCAAGAGCAAGAAAGACTTTTAGTGAAAGGAAGGTTTGTTCTTCTAAGAAGATGGTCGCCAAGAGAAAATATGATTATTCCCGGAAAATTCAAAAGGGGTTGGTTAGAATTGAAAGGTCTTCCTTTTCACTTGTGGGATGAAGACCAGCTAAAATTCATTTTGAAGAAGTGGGGGAGGGTAACGAAGGTGGCAAGGGAAGTTGTGTAGTTGTTGGACTTGACGAAGGTGAAGTTGTGGGTGGAGATGCTTCCTAATGCCGTGCTACCAGCATTGCTTGAGGTGGAAGACGGGGCCTGGAAATATACAGTAGCAGTTCTAGTCACCGAAGAAGAGGATGAAGACGACACTGTCACGTCCGAGACAACCCATTGCAGGAACGAGTGGTTGAAAGCGGGAGGTTGCATCTCTCAGTCGACAAAATTTGCAGAGGGGCTACGAGGTAGCATCAGGGACAATGAGTGCTACAGTAGGAAGCTTCTTCCCTGGGCACGTTATCGGTGCTCAAGTACAAGTCTGGCGGCCAAAAGGGAGAATGGATGGGAAGGGAGCAGCCTGGGCCCAGCAGAAGAAAATATTCTTGGGCCCATAGAGCCTGAGACTTCTTTTAAAGCCCAATCTGTAAGGGCCGAAAAAGGGAGGAGTCGTGGGCTTCACGCTGGCCCAGATGCTCCTCAAGTCCACGAGACTGTAGCGGCATCGTCTCCATCTCTCCAACGAGTAGGTTCCTCTGCAAAAGCGACCACGCATATAAAAAAGAAAAAGAAATAGTTTACCACATCTTCTTTCATTGCTTGAAAGTAATAACCTTGTAGCAATTGACTTTTGCTCTGTTTGAAATAAAGTGGGTAATCATGCACTCTTTAGTAAAGAAGATTCTCCTAAGCTAGAATAGTTCATTTTTGAGAGAAAGAGGAAGAAAACTTGGAGAGTTGCTACCTTATGCCAGTTTTAGACCATATGGAAGGAAATAAATAAGAGCGCATTCGAGAATACTAATAAACTCGATCAAGCTCTCAAACAATCATTTATGTTTAATTTTTTGTAAATGGGTGGTAGAGAATGGGTGATTTGGGTGTTAGATGTCTCTCGTTGCTTAATAGGGCTTTTTTTTGTAAACAGTGTTGGCGCTTTGCAAACAAAAGGGGAGCTCTTTGGAAGCAAGTTATTAGTGGGAAATATGGGGTAGAAAAAGTGGTGTGGAGTTCCTGTGGAGTGAGAGGGGCGTATGGGGTAGGCCTTTAGAAAGCTATAAGAAAATAATGCAGTCTCTAAAGTAATAGAATTGCTTTTTGATGTGGGTAATGGCAAAAGAGTGAGTTTTTGGAAGCATAAATGGTGTGATGACGAGGCCTTGTATGTTTCTTTCCCCTATTTAGTTGCTCTCATAGTTTCAAAAGAGGCACAAGTGGCGGATGTATGGGACTCCACGATTGAGGATGGCAATTGGAACCCGAGTTTCTCTAAGCCTTTTAATGATTGGGAGGTGGATATTGTGAAGAGTTTTCTTTCAAGAATCCGAGAGAAGAGGGTGTCCCGTGACTTGGAAGATAGGGCGCTTTGGACAGTGTCAAAGAACGGGAAGTTTTATGTTAAGTCTCTCTATGATGCTTTGGAGCCAAGTGATGCAGACCCTTTTCCAAGGAGTATCCTTTAGAGCTCATGTGTTCTTACCTTGGGTTTTTTCGCTTAGAAAGAGGCATGGGAAAAGGCCTTAACTTTGGATCAAGTGCAAAGGAGGGGCTGGTCTCTAGCAAACAAGATGTTTCCTTTGCCACATCAAAGAAGAGACCATTGACCATATTTTACTTCCCTACGCTAAGGCTAGGGTGTTGTGGCAGTTGCTTTTTGCTCTCTTTCAAGTGTCTTGGGTCTTACCCTTGTCGATTAAAGTGACTCTTCTTGGTTGGCATGGCTTCTTTGTAAGCAAGAAGCGCAAAAAGGCTTGGAAAGCAACCTCGTTATGTTTTTTTCAAACAGTTTATTAGGAAAAGAACAGACTTGCCTTTGATAATGAGGAGTTGTCGGTACAAAGGCTGAAAATTTCCTTTGTTTGTACTTTTTTGGTCTTGAACTAAGTTGTGTATAGATGAAGGGTCTCTTCCTTTAATCAATTTTTTTCATTAGTTGGGCTCTAGATGAGGGCGGGTGGCGTTTTCTGTAATTCCTCTTTTTTGTAGATTCTACTATTGGGTGTTTTGTCATATACTTCCTCTATGCTTTAGGACACCTTTGGGGTGCCCTTTCTTCTATTTTAATTCAATATTGATTTTACCAATCAAAAAAAAATGTTTAATTTTTTGAATGGCTTAGAGTGTACACAGGAGACCATTCTTTGTCTATGTAGGACTTTATCGATTGACCGAGGTCTATGTAGTGGGTAGAAGTTGGTTTTTAAGTATCCCTCCACATGACTAAGACCCTTCAGTGCCTTTATATACACCGTGTATACTTAAGTATACTTTTTGCTAGGCATTCTTAATATATATGTTATTTGCCTATATAAAAGAAGAAGAAGAAGAAGGCTCCCCAAGAACTAGAGAGGATAGATATCATCTTAAAAGCTAGACCTTAATGCTTCTTTTGCGAGTTCATGTGTTATTTTATAACATTTTACCCATCTTACTGCAACTAATGTATAGAAATTAGTGCTCAATTTTTCAGTTTAATTTATTTTCCATATTGCCATTACTCCAATAATTCTGCATTTTTATAAAAAATAAAAAACATATTATAAACGTGAGAACTCTTTTTCATTCTCAAATTCTAATAAGCTTCAACGCAAGTATTGAAAAGTAGTTTTCAGAACTTACAGGGCTAGTTATCCCCTTTATCAACTGTGGAGAGAGAGAAACAAGAACACATTGTGCAACAGCAGAGGTCGTGACTTCAGAAACAATTGTCTTCAGAGCTATACTTGCAATGTCACGATGTTGATCTTTCCCATTTAGCAATTTATCGCAAAGTTTATTGGTCATCTCCACTAGTCGTGTCTCACTGACCTTCTTGACCAAAGGTGCAAGACTACAATGCCATATTAAAACAAGGGACGAGAATTACATAAAAAGCAATGTAACTGTTCAACTACTTGTATGTTCAAATCCAAAAGCATTCATGCCCAAAAATAAAAGAAGAAAAAAGAAAGAAGTTACAAGATTGATATCCAAATTAATCAGTTGTGCCTTTAGGTGCTCATTGTACACGTCATGTGTATTTTGATGCACCATCTTTTTTATGCTTTCTAACATATTCTTTGCTTATCAAAAAAGATTGATATCTAAATTAAAACCTATACTTTGAAAAAGTCAGGGAAAAAAACTCTTTTTTGTTAAATGCACCGATGTTTATTTTGACTGTTGTTAGGTCTAACACGAGCAACTAAGAGCACATGATGCAGCTTTTCTACTGACCTGGCACTTACAGGGAACGGAATCTTATTTCTCACAAATAATAAAATTTTGAAGGAAACATTTCAACACGTTTTCAAGTAAAAATAAGTCCTACTTTCCAATCAGGTTGTGGAAATATAGATGATGTTATGATGTCACATCCAAACACCAATTAGGCACATGATGATCATGAAAGTAATACAATAGATTCAACCTTTAACAACAAAACTTTATTAAAGCAAATACTATGTAGCTAGGTAAAAGAGTAACATTATCACTGATCATATAAGAATGAAACGAAATAACAAAATCCAAACCATTTCACAGCCAATCCAGAAACATCTCCAGCTGCATCATCAAGTTGTTGTAGGACAATGTTTGACAACTTTATCTCCAAATCAGCATCAGCTCTAAATCCTTCTTTGTTTAACTCATTTAATAAATCAGAAGTTGCCATATATCTATAGTCTTTATCTTTACCCGTCATCTGCAAACAAACCCAAACAAGCCAAAAGACGATAATTACCAGCCTAAAACTCTTCACCATCAAAGAAAAGGAAACTGCCAAGATAGCAGAAAATTAAAAAAATTAAAAATCTTCTTTTGAAAAAATAAGCCCACAAAAAAATACAAAAATAAAAAACATACCTTTTCCAGTATACTGGTTATGGCTAAATTCGCCATCTCTGACTGATTATATCCAAGAGTCTTTATCACAGAAATGTCAACCCTTTATGTTACCAATAACTGAGTAACAAATTCCAGTTAAGAAAAATCAGTAAGTACAAAATTCTATATTCAGTTTAAGGACATTAAAAAGGAACATGAAAACCTTTCCAGACAACTCAACCTAACACAACATTAATCCACTGAGGCCATCGAAGGGAACATGAAAAATTTTCCAGACAACTCAACTTGACAAAGCATTGATCTATTAAGACCTTGTTTGGCATCTGACCAAAATGGATTAGAAGCCTTTCAGGATAATGACTCATTTGTAGGGGTGTCAAATCACCACTTAAAGTGCTCCACCCTTAGTATAAAATGGGTGCGGACCCGAAAATTTGAAGATGCTTCTATGACTAGACACTAAGCCACCTTAAACAATTTTCCTAACAGAATACTATAGATCTACAAGCCTAAGACACCTTGGGTTAAAAAAAGAGACTCTGTACAGGTAAGCCCACGGCGTTCAAGACAATTCAGATTTCAACTTTCCCATTGCCCAAAACGAAAACAAAAAAACAAGATGGGTTCAGTTTCCAAATTCAATAAATTTCACAATTCTATACACCCATACTCCAGACTACAAGAACATGCAAACAAAAAAAGAAATAATGTATCACAAAAAGACCAGATAAAACCTCTTATCAGCCACATTGTCCAATCAGTCCACGACCAACCCTAACCTAGTGTCCCATATGTAAAATAATGGGAAAAAAAAAAAAAGCAGTGGTAGGGCTCCCCTTGATTGCCAGTAAAGCTACAAAATTATAGAAAACAACAATTCAAATCTCCGGTTTCCATCTAAACATACCACGAGCACACGCGCACAAACACAAAGAGAAATGAGAAACCAAAAAAAAATGAAAATAAAGTAACAGTCAGCTGGATGGCAAGAAAAAGAAAAAAGAAATACAGTTCCAAATCTGATTTTCATGTAACCGTGCCATAATCACACTCACTCGGACACATAGAAACGAGAAACTACCAAAAAAAAAAAAATTGAAAACAAAGGTTAAAAAAAGAAAAAAAAAAAAAAAAACAACAACAACAACAACAGTCCGTTTGGATACCAAGAAAAAGGGCAATGAAAAAATAGTAATTCCAAATCTTAGATTCCTCACGCCATTTCATTCAGTTCCAGAAACACGAGCAATCAACTCAAACTCACCAAACCGAAGCAAAGCCGCTGCGGCTGCTGCGGACGGTGGTGCGAACCAATCGCCAAGCTCTGCGGAGTTCAGATTAACAAAAAAGAATAAAATAATCAGAAATTAAACGGATTCCGATCATCTTTTACTGCATTTTCCCGGGAACCAAACATCGGATAAAAATAATTCAATAAAAAAAAAAAAAGAGAGAGAGAAACCCTAGAGAGGGAGGTAGAGATACAAAGAGCAATACCGAGTGCGACGATTCTCCCTGTAGCCTCTCCCTCTTTCTCACTCCACACTGACTGACTGACCTTCTCTCACTTGGATCCGTGTGTTCCTTTTCCTTCTCTCTTCCTTTCTTTCTTCCCTTTTCTTTTTCTTTTTTTTTTTTTTTCTCTTTTTAACTTTTTTCTGCTCTTATTTTCTGGAGAAAATTATTTTCTATTTTGTGCTGATATTTGCGTTTGGGCGTTACTGTTTGCCTCCGGTTTTCACTTGGCTTGCTTGCCAAGTACTTTCCCAAACTCCTTTATCATGAGTTCTAATGGCTACGGAATTCCCAGGAAAATTATAATCCATATATTTTAAATTTTTTTAAAATAGTTTTTCAAAAAAAATTCTTTATGTGAGATTAATTACCATAAAATCAAATTTTAATTAATCTAGATTTTAACAATAATAAAATAAATTTGAAATTAATATATTTTATGTTAAGTGTATTTAAACAAAGATATTTTCAAAGTAACAAATTACAAAGACAAATTAAGTTATAAAAAAAAAAACCATTCAAAGAGAAAATCAATCAAAACCTAGATTATAGGAGCTTTTTCTAAAGTTGTTGATGTAATCGGATAATTTAATGTTTTCAATTAAACCCATAAATTAAATAATTTTATAAAATTACTCTAAATGGTTTTAAGGTACTATACAAAAGTCATTGGAAGTTTCAAAATTTAAAACAATACTTCTAAGTATTTTATAACGCAACTATCGAGTTGGTTGGGATGAACTAGTTGAGGGGTATTTTCACACTCTTTCCTTTCCAATAGTTAGGGTATAACTAATTAAGGTAAAACTTCAATGGATTGAGTTTATGTCGATGGTGGGTTGATGTTTTGACCTCCGACGGTCACTTACCAAATGTTAATGGGCTAGTAAACCGGTCAAACCGACCCTAAATTATGTATAACGGCTACTTTTAACTTATTATTTTTATTTAAAGACTTCAAACTTTATTATTTTGTAAACTTTACATTCCAAGATATTTATTGAACATATTTAAGTCTTATATGAGTTTTTTAAATGCACGTTGTTTTAAAACTTCCATATTCATTTTGTACACCTCAATTATAATTTTTCTCTGTATCATTTGAGCTTTAATTTGTATTAGGATTTTTGTTAGATTATTGTCTTTCTATCACTTCTTACAACCTCTATGAGGTGAGTTCGAGTGTAGAGTATCATTTGAAGTGATAAATTTAAGTATAGGATACCACTTTGCGATTCTCAAGGGGGGTATCACTTGAGGAATTATTAAATAATAAGGCATCTTTTGAATATTATAAAGGTCCATTGTAGTAATTTAAGGGTAAAAAGGTTGAAGGTTTTAGCCTTAAATTTGTAGTGATAGTGAAACTTTCATTTGTTTAAGAGCTCAAGGATAATAAATGTAGGTTAGATTGCATCAAACCACTAAAAAAATCGTAAGTTTGCATTCTTTATTCCTTACTTTTTTTATTTTTATATGCAATTATTATTCATTGTATTTATTACACAATTGCATATAGTGTTACTTATATTCATATCATTTAAATTTGAAAAAAAATGACTATAGTATTTATAGGTGTGGACCCCGTATTTCGGCTCAATGCGTTTCCCACTCGATGGCGAGCTCGATTTTAATTTGAAAAATGATTTTTATTGATTAAGAAAATGACTTGGAGTTGCCACTTAATTTTGTTTTATTTTTAAAAGGGTAAACAAAATAAGAAAGAAAACCCTATGTGCGACTCCTTATTTTGGAAAATGTGATCTTACGAAAAATCGGATCGGACTCGGGGGTCAGGTTACTTATCGGGAAGGTACAGTAAAGACCATAGCACCCCTCTAAGTCTCTAAAGTCGGGTCTCTACTAATAAAATGAAGCTGATGTGGTAATTGATGAGAAAAACAATGAATACTTGAATCGATCATGCCCGTATGAGAATTAAAACAAGCACAAGGAGTGACCATGATGCGAGAAAATACATACCTAGGTGGCGAACCAATATGCGCTATCAAGAGGGGGGTTAGTAAATCTATATAGGATGAATATATACATATCACAAAGCGGAACAAATCAATCACGCATGACAATTAAATCAATCAATCAATCAATCGATCATAAAATCATATGTGTCGAGCCCTCACCAAAGCCCGATCTATCTTGCACAAATTAGTCTCACAAATTCCATTCATGCTTATGTAGAACCAAGAAAAACAGAAGGTTTATTTGAGAGCCGAAGTAGAATTAAAACTGTTTGAGTGAAAATTGGATTCTTTGGAATTTATTTGAAGATTGGAGTTTTGGGAATTAGATTTAAGAATTGGAATTTTGGGAACTAAATTTGAAAGAAATTAGAATTTTGAAAATTGGAAATTAAGTTCAGAAGTCGGAAAAGTGGAATTGTCTAATGATGGAATTTTAAAATAAATAGAATAATAATAATAACGAAAATAATGATTGAATAAATAAAACATGAATTTTGGAATTTTTGAAATTGGAAGTTTTAAAGAATTGATTAAAAATGGAGTTTTAAAATAAATGAATGAAATATTAGTGATTAAATAAATTGAAGTGAGTATGAGAATTCTCGGGATTTAATTCGGAAATCGGAAGTTTTAAAGAATTGATTAGAAATGGAGTTTTAAAATAAATGAATGAAGTATTAGTGATTAAATAAATTAAAGTGAATATGAGAATTTTCGGGATTTAATTTGGAAATCGGAAATTTTATAGAATTGATTAAAAATGGAGTTTTAAAATAACTGAATGAAATATTAGTGATTAAATAAATGGAAGTGAGCATGGGAATTTTCGGAAATTGGAATTTTGATAAAATAAGTCGATATGAAAAACAAAATTTCAGAAATTGTAATTAAATTTAAACATTGGAATTTTGATGGCTTATTCAAGGATTGAATTTTAAAGTAAATAAATAAAATAATGATCATTAAACCAATTGATGTGAGAATTAAAATTTCAGAAATTAGAATTTAAATTAAGAAATCGGAATTTTGAAGATTATTAAAAGGTTGAATTTTAAATAAATAAATAAAATAATGATAATTAAATAAACTGATATGAGAATTAAAATTTCGGAAATTGGAATTTAAATTTAGGAATCGGAAATTTTGAAGATTCTTAAAAGGTTGAATTTTAAAAATGAATAAATAAATAAAATAATAATGGAGAATTAAATTTTGATATTGAGAATTAAAATTTCGGAAATTGGAGTTTAAATTTAGAAATTGGAATTTCGAGGAGTAGTTTAAAGATTGAATTTTAAAGATAAGCAAGTGAATAAATAATGATGTTTAAATAAATAGGTATGAGAATTTTAAAATTTCGGAAGTTGGGATTGAATTCGGAAGTCAGAAAATTAAGATTGTTTAAAGAAGGAAAACTTGAAATAAATAAATACGATAATAATAACGAATATAATGATTAAATGAATGAACGAGAATTTTGGAATTTCTTCAAATCGGAAATTGAATTTAAAGGTTGGAAAATTGGAATTGTATAAGGAAGGATATTTTGAAATAACTAAATGGAATAATATTAATAATAATGATAGTTGAAGTTTTTGAAAACTAGGTTTTAAAGATTGGAACTTTGGCAACTAGATTAAAATTTTGAATCTTGACAATTAACTTTGGAAATTAAAAAAAAAATTATTCTAAAATGGAAACTTCAAAAATTAGATTTAAGAAGAGAACTTTGGACAAATAAACTATGAGAATATGGATTTTGAAAGTTAAACTGGAAAATTGAAACTATGAGAATATGAATTTTGAAAGTTAACCACTGGAAAATTGAAATAATAATAATAATAGTAATAATAACAACTTAATATTGAGAACTTGATATTGAGAATATGGAATTTGGATAAATGAATAAGCACATAAGTGAATAATATAGTGCACGTGTGCATGAAATAAAAAAGAATGAATAAAAGGAACTAAAGGGCTTTAGAGAGGGGTTTAGGATAAAGGATATGCAAATTTGGGCCTTTAGGAATGGGTCTCGGGAGGGAAGAAACCTCAAGGAGTACTCGTGGGCCTGGGACATCTTGGTGGAGCATGGTGAGAAGCCCAACTACCAATCCATTGGGCTGCATCTTCAGCCTTCTTTCCATTCCAGGCCTGGAAGTACACTTTCCAGCATGCATCACTCCCGAGAGGCCTTCATTACTAACTGAGGATGGCGGTGGACGGGCTAGCTGGAAGATCTAGAAGACGCCTCAAGGTAGCAGCGAAGGGGGTGGCGGTAGATTTGACGGCATGGGCAGCGGGTTCATCAGGGTCGTAGTGGCGGAAGCGGCGACGGTAGCGGTGCTGGGAAGGTGGCGACGCCACGAAGTCGGTGGCTAACGGCTTAGAGAGAGCCAACCGAGGTCGCAGGCGGCAAACTCTGCCATGCAGTGGGCGGCAGAGGCGTCGATGATGATGGCGAAGGTGCAGCGACGACGGCGAAGGCACGGTGGGATAAAATGGGTTTGAAAATATCGAAGAGAAGAAATGGGGGTGCGGTTGGACAGGTACAGTGGAACGTGAAGGTTGGGAGAGAACATCATGGGGTCATGCTCACCATTACATGCACGTGAGAAGGTATGGGAATGATGGTGCAGGCCACAATCCATTTGATCTTCGGGCAATGACCAAACCAATACCAAGTTTGAAAGGGACTAGCATACTGACTATCTATGGCCAAATCTGAAAATGAATCTGGCTACTTACAGGGGAAAATAATAAAAAAACGAGAATGCCAAAGAGAATGCCAAAGAGAACTAGAACAGAGCATTATGTGCAAAATGACCAGATTCGACCAAACAACCGAGTAACTTTTAATACACAAGCTGAACCACAAAACAAAGCTCACAGGTCGTCGGAAAAAAAAGAAAAAAAATGGAACCTCAAGAAAATAGAAACGTACTAAGCTCATAGTGGTCTTACCTGAAACTCGTGAAAAATTCCCCACCAGCAAGCCTTTCTCCCCAGCTGCTCGTCCCCCCTTGCCTCTCTCTGTCACCCTCCAAAAAAGTCTCCATGTTTCCCCGTCTTCCTCGCCAAGCCACCTACCTGCTCCTTGCCCCCCTTCAGCAACCTCCAGATTTCCCTTCTTTTCTTTCTTTCCCTCTTTTCTCTTCTTTCCTTGACAGTCACCAACTACTCTCTGTCTTGCATCCCATCTCGCCGCCACCCCCAGCTTGATTTCGGGGTGGTCAGAAGAGTAAACGTAAAAATAAAATAAAAAAAACATTGTCCGAGGGGGGGTCTATAATAGGTTATGTTTTGGTTGTGAGATTTCATATTCTATTTAATGATCATACAGGATCGTATGTTGAATCACATGAAGAAATTATGCCATAATTACTATTAAAATTGTACCAACCTGAATCCATGTGTGAATTTGAAGACGGTACGAATCTTCTAAGGCTGATGGAGGGCACCACCTTTCTCTGGATTCTCTCAGGCAATGGGAGCGGGAGAGAGAGCGGTTCTATTCTTTCAAAAGGATGTGATTAATTCAAAAGACACAAACCTAAGCCCTTTTATACCTTCCTGCCTTAGGGACCATACCCATTGGTTATTGGGCCTCACGGGCCTTAGGCCCATCATCTAAAGCCCGTGATTGCATTGGGCTCTACACATAAGGTGGCCCATACTCTTAAAACGAACATTAAATCAAATGTCTATAATTCGAATAGCTTAATCATGAATCATTGATTAAGAATGTGTAAGTCCATATCTTAACAATCTCCCACTTGGACCACACATGTTACCAAACAATGTTCATGATGGTACTTTATCGAGCTCATCTTGCTATTCTATCTTAATATCCTTAAACAATCCGATCTACTAATAAAGTTAACATAGGATTAAAGCGGCCTTCGTTAATTATAATTATAACTAGACCCAACAATGATCACAATATTAACAAAATTAGCAATATGGATCAAGTATGGATGTGTAGCATGGAAATTACATAGAATGTGATATTTAATATGTCTATTTCCAATTGGTCCTACTTTATGACTAAAAAATAGTCAAATTCTACTTTTAACACTTGATGCTAAACTGCTTTTGAAAGTCATCATTTCAATTCAGAGTGTTCAAATACAATAGTCTTTAAAATCAAGATCTATACAGATAACACAACATAATATCACATCAAAAAAATAAACACAAAGTTTGAATGCAAACTCCCACTATACTGGCACATCATGAATGTGTACAACACCCATATGTGTGACGTGCTCATGATATACTTTAGGTGGCAAACCCTTAGTGAGCGGATCCGCAATCATGGAGTTTGTGCTTATGTGTTCAATTGATACTTGAAGACTCTGAACTATTTCTTTCACAACCAAGAACTTGATGTCAATGTGTTTGGACTTTGACAAACTTCGGTTGTTCTTAGAATATAATTATGCGGCCTTATTATCACAGTTGATTCTCAACGGTTTCTTAATCCCATCAACTATTCGTAACTGAGTGACAAAATTCCGCAGCCATATCCCATGGTTTGATGCTTCGTAGCAGGCTATGAATTCTGCCTCCATGGTAGAAGAAGCAATAAGTGTTTGTTTAACACTTTTCCATGAAACTGCTCCTCCAGCTAACATGAAGATGTAGCCTGAAGTGGATCTCCTACTGTCAAGACATCCTGCGAAATCGGAGTCCGAATATCCCACGATCTCTAAGTGACTTGATCTATGGTATGTGAGCATGTAATCTTTAATTCTTTGTAAATACCGCATAACCCGTTTTGCCTTTTTCCAATGATCCATACCTGGGTTACTTAAATATCTGCCTAACATTCCAACAATGTACGCAATATCTGGACGCGTACAAACTTGTGCATACATGAGACTTCCTACTACCGAGGCATAGGGAAATCTCTCCATATCTTTCTTCTCAAGTTCATTTTTCGGACATTGGTGCAAACTAAACTTATCGCCTTTTGCTACAGGTGTGTCTCCTGGTGCACAATTGCTCATGCCAAATCTACTCAACACCTTATCGATGTAGGCCTTTTGTGACAACCCAAGTATACCTCTTGAACGATCCCTATGGATCTGTATACCCAGCACAAAAGATGCATTACCAAGATCCTTCATGTCAAATTTACTAGACATAAATCGCTTGGTTTCATGCAAAAGTCCCACATCACTACTTGCAAGTAGAATATCATCAACATATAACACCAAGATAATAAATTTGCTCCCACCGAACTTAAGGTATATGCATTGATCAACGGTGTTCTCTTTAAAACCAAATGAAGTAATCACCTGATCAAACTTTCGGTACCATTGTCGGGATGCTTGTTTTAAACCATATATGGACCTTTTTAATCTACATACAAGTTGCTTTGAATCGTTAGACTCAAAGTTCTCCGGTTGCACCATGTATATTGTCTCATCAATGTTGCCATTAAGAAACGCAGTTTTAACGTCCATTTGATGTAGCTCTAAATCATAATGAGCTACAAGTGCCATGATGATTCTAAAGGAGTCCTTTGATGAAACTGGTGAAAACGTCTCCTTATAATCAATGCCTTCCTTTTGAGTGAAACCTTTTGCAACTAGGCGTGCCTTATACCTAACAATGTTGCCTTTTGAATCCCGCTTGGTTTTAAAAATCCATTTACAACCAATCGGTTTTACACCTTTAGGCAGCTCTACTAGGTTCCAAACACCATTGTCTTTCATTGATTTCATCTCATCCTTCATGACTTCTATCCACTTTTCAGAATCAGAACTTTGTTTGACTTGACTTACTGAAATTGGATCGTCTTCCAAACCCATGTCAAACTCAT
Source organism: Vitis riparia (assembly GCF_004353265.1). Classification (NCBI taxonomy): domain Eukaryota; kingdom Viridiplantae; phylum Streptophyta; class Magnoliopsida; order Vitales; family Vitaceae; genus Vitis; species Vitis riparia. The sequence goes on along the minus strand of NC_048442.1, from coordinate 676,117 downwards.
GTTCTTGGAGATATACAACATAATCATCTGAAATTGTACTTCTCCTTTCTCTAGTGGATCTCCTTAGTGGCACTTGTACTTGAGGTTCTTGAGGTTGTTGAGTTACCTCTTGATGAACTTGAATCGGTTCCATAACTTGAGCAGGAGGAATCTCAGGTGTGTCTTGAATCCCTGTTATCGACTGTACATTCTGAATAGTGTCATTAAACATAATATGACCATGTCCAGTCGTAATAATAGGAATATTAACAGATTCCTCTTCAAAGACCACCTTTCTTAATGGCTATCTCCCACTTAACTCAACATCCTCAATGAACTTAGCATTGCCCGTTTCAAAGAAGGATCTAGTTGAGGGATCATAAAATTTGAAACCTCTCGACCTTTCAGAATACCCTACAAAGTAGCAGTTCACTGTTCTGGAGTCCAATTTCTTTTCATTTGGCTTGTAAGGCCTAGCTTTAGCTGGACAACCCTAGACATGCAAGTGCCTAATACTAGGTTTCTTGCTAGTCCATAACTCATATGGGGTTTTGGCTACTGCTTTGCTTGGTACTCTATTCAAAATGTAAACTGCAGTTTTTATGGCTTCGCCCCAAAGTGATTCTGGTAAGGTGGAATGACTAATCATACTTCTTACCATATCCTTAAGAGTACGGTTTCGCCTCTCTGCTACACCATTTTGGCTCAGAGTCCCTGGCATGGTGTACTGAGGAATGATACCACACTCCATCAAATATTTGGCGAATGACCCTAGACGTTGTTCTCCGGATCCGTCATATCTACCATAATATTCACCTCCATGGTCAGATTTGACGGCTTTTATTTTCTTGCTTAGTTAGTTCTCAACTTCAGCTTTGAAATTCTTGAACACATCCAATGACTGAGACTTTTCATGAATCAAATAAAGATACCCATAACGTGAGTAATCGTCATTGAAAGTGATAAAATATTGTTGTCCATTCCAAGAAGGGGTAGGAAATGGACCACAAATGCCTGTATGTATCAATTCCAAGACGTCACTGCACCTATTGGCATTTTTTTTCTTCATATTTGTTTGTTTTCCTTTAATGCACTCTATACAGACTTGAAAGTCTAAGAAATCAAGTGGATGGAGAATTCCATCTGACACAAGTCTTTGTATTCGTTGATTTGAAATATGACCCAAACGCTTGTGCCATAACATTGATGAATTCTCATTCATTAATTTTCGCTTAATGCCATAATTACTTGAATGCAAGGTTTCATTTCCATTAGTGGCCTTTATGTTCAATTTATATAGTTTGTCTGTTAGACTACCTGTACCAATAATATTTGAATTTAGATAAAGACTAACCATTCCATTTCCAAATGAACAACAATATCCAAATTTGTCCAAACATGAAACAGAAATTAAATTCCGTCTAAACGACGGTACTATAAAAGTCTCTTCCAAATCCAATGTACATCTAGAGTCTAACTGTAATCTGAAAAGACCAATAGCCTTGACTGCAGCCTTGTTGCCATTTCCCACATAGATGTATCTTTCACCATCAGTTGGCATTCGGCTCCTTAGGCAACCCTGCATAGTGACACTTATGTGAGTAGTTGCACCCGTATCTATCCACCAAGTGTCAGTAGGCACTACAGCTAAATTAATTTCTGAACAAACAAAATTGAGAAGTGTACCTTTCTTTTCACGCCAAGCAGCGTATTTGGTACATGTCTTCTTCATATGACCAGCCTTCTTGCAAAAGAAACAAGTGATCTCCTTATCTTGTTTCTTTTGCTCCTTTTGCTTTGATGTCCCAGAAATTGCAGTTTGTTTTCCTTTATTGTCCCTCTTTCTTTTCTTATTGGTACCAAATCCCTGAGATGTGGAAGCTAAGTGAGCACTTTCTATCTTTTCTTGCTTCAATCTCTCTTCCTCTTGCACACATTGAGCAATAAGCTCATTCAAAGTCCATTTTTCCTTTTGTGTATTGTAACTAATTTTGAATGGACTGAATTGTGTAGGCAGAGAGATCAAGACCAAGTGCACGAGTATGTCTTCCGACAACTCTAACTTTAGTGCCTTGAGTCTCGTCACAAGGTTAGACATTTCCATAACGTACTCCCTGATATTCTCTTTCCCTTTATACCGCATAGAGACAAACTTACTAAGAATAGTGCTTGTCTCAACCTTTTCGTTTGCAGCGAATCGGTTTGCTATCTGGTCCAAGAATGCCTTGGCTTGGGTTTCCTCAGGTATTGCACCCCTTATTGCTTCTGGAATTGAGTGCTTCATAATCATTAGACTCATGCGATTGGATCGCTCCCATTTTTCCATAGTAGACCTTTGCTCAGCAGTGCTGGCACTAGTAAGATCTGAAGGGCGATCCTCCCTTAATGCAAAGTCTAAATCCATGCACCCGAGCACAATTATAACGTGCTCTTTCCATTTCTTGAAATTTGTGCCGTTAAGCACAGGAATGTTATTAACATTTGCAGATATAGAAGATGTTGAATTCATAATAATAAAGCTCACAGTCAGTCACATAAGCATCATACATACATGAATAAATAAACATCATGCAAGATACCTAGCACAAACATTAATATTCAGTCTTTGGACAAAAATATTAACTTGTAATTGGTATCCTTATACAAAATTAATTCATAAATATTGACAATAAAATCAAACACAATATGCTTGTCTTTGGACTAACATATTAATGCAAGATAAACATTATATGTCACATATTTATGACTACTTTATCTATTTTTATATTAAAATAATCTTCCTTTAGGCCAATTATTTAAAATAATAATAATAACATGTTTAGATATTGTAAAATAAATCAATTATATAATATAAGTTACTTTGGCAACCGATATACATAATTCATTTATTTTAAAATATAAAACACAAATGTAATAAGAAATGGTAAATTCTCTATATTTAACATGGTATAGAGAAGAGAATACAAAAATTTATCAAAATCATAATTATTTATTGTATAAAATCATATATAAACACAAAGTTCCCATAGCTTAGTTGGTTGAGCACAAGGCTTCCAACCATGTGGTCATGGGTTCGACTCCCCTTTAGTCTGCCCTCTATATATATACCATTTTTTTTTTGGTAATATAAAAAAAACGCCATTTATGGCGTTGGCAGCCTGAACATGCGCTTATCACGGGAAATTGACACCAAACGACGTCGATTTTTTTTTTTGGTTCACTGCAGCCCAAACGACCCAAGGTCGTTTGCAGCCACAACACCTGCATAGCGGCGACGTCGCGGCGGCACAAGGCCAGCGCGCTTCCATGGCGCTCCAGCGTCGGAAGCGGCATCGTTAGTCACGCCGGAAGCGGCGTCGTTAGTGACGCCGGCAGCGGCCACGCTCCAGCGCGCCTCCAACGGCGCTGCCTGAAGCGCCCTAACAGCATTGTAGTGGTGCCCCTCAACGGCGCTGCAGTGGCGCCGTAATGGCGCTTGGAAACGCACCCTAACGGCGCGCGGAGATGGCGCTTGAAGTGCGCCTCCAAAGGACGCCTGAAAGGCGCCTGTGACAGTGCCTTAACGGCGTCAGAAACGACGCCTAAATCAGCGCCCTGAACCGCGCCGGAGACGGCGCCTTAATGGTGCTGGAGTGGCTCCTAGCTTGCGCCTGAAGAGCGCTTGAACCACACCTCAATGGCGCTGGCTGAAGCGCGCCCTAACGGCGTCTCAACGGGCGTCTGAGTGGCGCCTCTAAAGGCGCCTGAAGTGAGCCTCCAGGGGCGCTGCAAATTGACGCTTGAAATGGCGTCTGAATCCAATCAAAAGGAAAAACAAGCCACTGCAAATTGACGCTTGAAATGGTGTCTGAATCCAATTAAAAAGGAAAAACAAGCCAGTACAATTTTTATTGCCCTAATATGCCAATTCTAAGTGATTCAACATTGGGCTCTGATACCAATTGTGAGATTTCATATTCTATTTAATGATCATACAGGATCGTATGTTGAATCACATGAAGAAATTATGCCATAATTACTATTAAAATTGTACCAACCTGAATCCATGTGTGAATTTGAAGACGGTACGGATCTTCTAAGACTGATGGAGGGCACCACCTTTCTCTGGATTCTCTCAGACAATGGGAGCGGGAGAGAGAGCGGTTCTATTCTTTCAAAAGGATGTGATTAATTCAAAAGACACAAACCTAAGCCCTTTTATACTCTCCTGCCTTAGGGACCATACCCATTGGTTATTGGGCCTCACGGGCCTTAGGCCCATCATCTAAAGCTCGTGATTGCATTGGGCTCTACACATAAGGTGACCCATACTCTTAAAACGAACATTGAATCAAATGTCTATAATTCGAATAGCTTAATCATGAATCATTGATTAAGAATGTGTGAGTCCATATCTTAACATTGGTTTCCGAAAAGCATTAAGGAAATGAAATAAGTGTTAAAAAAATGGTTTTCTCTATGTTTGGTTTCACCATAGAAAATACAAAATAAAAATAAAATTAAAATTTGTCAAAAAATTATATATTTTAAATTTATTTAATATTTATATAATAAAAAAAATAAGTCAAATGAATTTAAATAAGTATATAAAAATAATTTATTAAGTTTAAACTTTTTCTTTTTAAATTTCCTCACTTTTCATCTCTATTTTCTTTCACATTTTCCCTCAAATTTTGTATGAAACCAAACATCGCCATAAGATTATATTAAAAAATGAAAAATGTAAAACTATTATTATTATTGCTATTATTATTATTATTATTATTATTATTCTATCATGTTATACATAAATTTGTTGCCCTCCTCACCTTTTTTTTTTTCTTGCATTAGCATATCTTGTCAGCCTCCAACGATTTTGCTATAACCCAAACATTTCCTAAAGCATTCACTTAGAACAAGAAATGAATAATGCTATGAAAAAAATTATAAGTATTAGGGGTGGCATGATAGCGCACATTGTTAATATGTTTTAAAATAAAATACAATTAAAAATAATAAAAATAAAAGTTCATAAAAAATATAAAAGCTCAAAAAATCAGTCTTATTTTTAATGAATATATTTTCAATATATAAAATGAGTCAAGTCTAAAAAATTATTACTGATATTTTTTATTTTTTTATTATTTAAAATATAAATTAAAGTTATTTTCATTCAACTTTTTTTTATTACTTTATATTTTTAAATATAAATATTTTAAAAATTATTTTTAAAAACATTTAAAATATTTTAAGAGAGAAAGAGGTTTTAGGGTAGGAAATTTTTTAATTAAAATATTTATTTTTGAGGATTTATTGGAAGAAATAATTGATTAAAAATATAGAAAATAATATTTACATTAATAGGTTATTTACTACTATCTTCCTATTGTTCACTGAAAACAGGTTACAATATATATAGACCCTATATATATAAACATATAGAGTTTTAATGTAAAGTCTAATAGTAGATTGACAAATCAATTGAGTAATCATCTAAACCCTTTTATAACCCTAAAAATGTCTAACATCGGTTAACAACAAGCTTAACTTGATTGGGATCGTCTTAGGCACATTGATGAAATAAATATAAATACTTTAAGAGATTTAAGGTTAAGGAAAATCAAGAGCTTACGGTGTTAATCATTTGTGAATATGTGAGAGATATATCCAGTGATTCATCATATTGTGATCCTTAGGTAGACTATTTTTTTTCCATATAAAAGGGCCTAGTTAGGTTGGTATGACTCCTAACACCTGTGAGCTTAATGTTATTGCAATTCGCTTAAGTGGATCGTTTTTCTACCCTGGTGGTTCTTATTGGAATAGATGAACTTGATGCTCTATAAGGTTCATAATCTGAAATTTTAAGGTTATTAGAATGTCTGAATGTGTTGGAGAAAACTAGATTTCTACCTTCATTTGGGTATTGAACAATTTGTTCAACTCTCTCGAATCTCTATTCTAAGGTTGGATCGGTATCGGTGAAATGCCAAGTTTCTAGAAACTCAACCTCATTCCACATGATCTTTTTAGGAATTATGAAATTTGACTAGTTTAGTATATCTAAGTGGAAGAGAATAATTTCACCTTTAGGACCGGTGCACAGTGCTCCAGATCCAACACTCGTGGTCATACTTTTATAGGCAAATTTTGTGATGATGGAAACATGATTGTTCCCTTAAACTTGAATTCATGGGCCTTAACATAGAGGACAACTGAATATAAGATATTAGCATCTCTTAATTTAACCGTGAAGTTAGGGTAACGGTTGAAGTAAACAAGACCATCATTCAATTTTGCTCGAATTGCTCCAATAATAGAATCTCGATAATCAACATATCCACTATCCCTTAAACATATAACAATTGAGGTGTTTAAACAAATTTTTGTCAAAGGCTTGGCTACAACTTGATCTTTTTGTTGTAGGGTAATCACCCTAAAACATCTTAAGAAGCTAAGATTATTTTCTATATTTAATGAAAATAGGTTATATTGTTTATTGTTATAGAGTCTTAATGAAAATAGGTAATATATATATATATATATATATATATATATATATATATATTATAATTGAGGTATAAAACGAATTTGGTTTTTAAAAATTATTTTCAATTATTTTGAATTATTATTATTATTTTTATATTTCTTTACTGGGCAGAGTTCGGCTTCTTGAGTTTAGGGTTAGGTTGCCAGTTAGGCTTTTGAATCTAGGGTTTCTGTTGGACTGCCACAGATTTTCTTAGAAGATGAAGAAGAAGAAGAACAATAAAACAACCGTAGAAGGCAAGTTCCGATTCGACCTCGACACCTGCTCCAAGCGCAGGGATCTCTCTGGCGCCGTCGCACTCTTCGAATCCGCAGTTTCCCAAAATTTCCGTCTCATTCACTACCACTTCAATGCTCTTCTCTACCTCTGCACTATATCAATCGATGAACCTTCCTCCAAAGCTCTAGCCCTAGACTATGGTTTTCGCATATTCGATCACATGGTTAACAGCGGCGTCACCCCCAACGAGGCCACCATCACCGCCGTCGCCCGCCTGGCCGCCGCGAAGTCTGACGGGGATCTCGCGTTCGAGGTGGTCCGAACAATGGGGAAGTTTGAGCTCTCGCCGCGGCTGCGGACGTATGGGCCCGCGTTGTTCTGGTTTTGCGCGAACTTGGAGGGCGAAAAGGCGTGGGCAGTGGAGGAGCATATGGTTTCGATGGGGGTGCATCCGGAGGAGCCGGAGCTGGCCGCGCTGTTGAAGGTGAGCGCGGAGATGGGGAGAGGAGATAAGGTGTATGCATATTTGCATAAGCTGAGAACCGCCGTGAGGAGCGTCAGTGAGTCGACTGCGGAGATTATTGAGGGTTGGTTCTGCGGTGAAGCGGCTTCGGAGGTGGGCGGTGTGGATTGTTGTTTGGGTGCGATTGAAGAGGTGGCATTGAAGAACGGGGGTGGTTGGCACGGGCAAGGGTGGATTGGGAAAGGGAAGTGGTTGGTTTGTAGAGCCAAAGTTGATTCGAGTGGCCAATGTGGTTCTTGCAGGGAGCAGTTGGCTACTGTTGACATTGATAGGGCTGAGACGGAGACGTTTTTAGAGTCAGTTGCGGCCATGGCAATGGAAAGGGAAGTCCGGTCCAATTTTCGGGAGTTTCAGGTGAGTGAAAGTTTTGTGGATTCGTTTTTTTTTTTTTTTTTTTTTTTTTTTTTTTTGTGTTGTTTAGAAGGTTTTACTTCAGCTATGCTTGGATGCTTAGAAACTTGTGGAAAAGACCCTCGACTTAAATGCTGACATTTGCTTCATAAACTACTTCATCTTAAGCAAAATCTTCCTCTCTTTCCAAGACCCACAGTGAGAATAAAACCAAGTTTGAGTTTTTTAAACTGTGTAAAATGGACTGGACACCTTGGTTCTTTTGGTTGACTGTATTTCATTTTTCTCTGCATTCCAATCTAATTTTGTAAACATCAAGACTTGGAATAATTGGGTGGTGGAGCTGGAGCTGATCATGTCCTCTATTAACTGATTTTGGGTGTGTTTAGTTGCATTAGGTTTGTTCCATGTATCCGTGAACACTAATCAAGATTTCCAGATTTCATAGAATTGGAATTTAAAATCAGACTAATTTCTTTGCTGCTGAAATGTTGAATTTGTTTTTTTTTTACTGATCTACTTTCTTTGTGTTGGTGTTTGGTGTCTCATAATACCTATTAAAAAACAAAATACCTTTAGTGCCTGAAAACATGGTTGTGACCTTCCATAACAAAGAAGGTGGCGCTTATTGATTTTCCTGCAACTTGATACTGGCAACTTGGCTGATTAAGGGAATTAGGATGATTCCAATGCTTGTCACTCATTTGTCCCTTTAAACACTTTTAGTGTCTTAGTATGTTCACTTTGTTCTGCTTAGATTTATATTATTTCAAATGACTGAATTCGGTGAAATCTGATTTTAACTTAAGGGACATGCAAATAAACCTTTAATTTTGTTTTATCTTGTCATTTATGGGTTTGCATTTTTATTTAAGATTTTCCTTCTCAACAAGCTGGGGACAACTAATGATTTTAAGAAAATTTAGATTAGTTTTTCCTTCCAAGTTGACTGGGTTAAGTAACATACAGATTTTGAATCCCAAAATCTTTGTAAATCCTTGTTTTATTTTGAAAAAAGTTTTGGACAGTGGGATCTGAGATTCCCAAGTTCCAAAATATGCTTATTGGGGTTTTAATATTCTTTTGAGCTGGGAATTTCATTCCAACAAATTCCTCATAGAACTCAAAGTTTCTCTGCTTTGTAGATGATTGTACCTGATGTGGTAGTTAAACTCACTAATTGTTTAGGTGGAAGAAATTGAACAATGCAAGATATGCATTCTATACAGCAGTAAAGCCTGAATAATTGTGTGTATATTGTCTGTAAGATCTCATGTACATTTCACCTTCATTCTTTCTAGTGTAAAGCAATTTTGCAAACATTATTTTACTTATTTTTTTTCTAACTTAGTTGGAGGTACCTTTTTCCTTAATTTATTCATTTTTTTTTATTTAATTTGACTACAGGATTGGCTGGACAAGCATGATGATTATGAAGCTATTGTGGATGGAGCAAATATTGGGCTCTACCAACAGAATTTTGCCAACGGTGAATTTAGTATCCCTCAGGTTGTGCAACCTAATTCCTTGACTTGTCTCCCTCTACTGTTATATTTGGCTTCCTCTTTTAAAACAGTCATTTTATCTGACCCATTGCCCTATTTCTGAATTTTTCAATAGAGCAGCTTGATGCTGTTGTGAAAGAATTGTATGATAGGAGCCAAAAGAAGCGGCCTCTAGTCATCTTGCACAATAAACGTTTTCGGAAACTTTCAGAAAATGCTTCCAATCGAAAGCTGCTTCAGGAGTGGTTGACGCAAGGTGTGCTTTACACGACACCAAATGGATCCAATGATGATTGGTAAGACTATTTAACCGAGCACTTGCATATTTTTGCACTTCCTGCCTATTAATTAACTTTTATTTATAAAATCCCTGTTCTAGCAATCTTACCTTTGTAAAACATTTGGCCATTTTTTTTATGCACATGTTCTCCCTTTGATCCAATCCTACTGATTAGTTTACACTGCTAATATTCCTTCTAAGACCTGATGGAATATTTCTTACTTGGAAAATGTTTAAATTCTTCAGTCTGTTAATGGCATTTTAAATTTGAGCATAAGAATTTGAATTTCATCCAAAGTGGGGGCCACAACCTGAACACACATGCTGTATGCAGGGTTGAGTCACAGTGGCAGATTTATATTAATTTTGTTTTTGATAGTTTTTAACACTGATCCAGGTATTGGCTCTATGCTGCTGTAAAACTCAAGTGTTTGCTTGTGACAAATGATGAAATGCGAGATCACATTTTTGAACTCCTAGGAAGCAGCTTTTTTCTCAAATGGAAAGAAAGACATCAAGTATGTGCTGTCTAAAATCCTAGTCTTTTATATGATAAATTTTCTCCTTACCTTTTTTCTATTTTTTGATCAATCTTTGTTAATCTGATTTTCAGTTATTTATTTCAAATTTGTTTTCGAGCTGCGATTTTTAATATAAAATTTACATTTATTCAGGTTCAAACCCACTTATATTTTTATAGTATTGGATCTACTAATTGTTTGTTTGATTCATCTTGGACTTCATATATGACTGCTGCATGTCATGATTCAGATTAGAGACTTTGCAAGTTCTAACTAATGTTATTTAACATGAATTTCACTCCAATTAATAGTTTAGAAGAAAGGGGCTGGATTGCATAAAGGGCTACTCAGGCATTCATGGTCAGAGATAGGATTGTCATAATCCTCCTGCCTTCCAATTAAACACCTATTCAAAGATCTCATCCTCTATGCTGTTTGAAAATATTGCAAGAAATCTCTGTCCTAATGCTCTTCAACTCNATCAAAAAAAAAACCATTCAAAGAGAAAATCAATCAAAACCTAATTTATAGGACCTTTTTCTAAAGTTGTTGATGTAATTGGATAATTTAACGTTTTCAATTAAACCCATAAATTAAATAATTTTATAAAATCTCTAAAGGTTTTAAGGTACTATACAAAAGTCATTGGAAGTTTCAAAATTTAAAACAATACTTCTTAGTATTTTATAATGCAACTATCGAGTTGGTTGGGGTGAACTAGTTGAGGGGTATTTTCACACCCTTTCCTTTCCAATAGTTAGGGTATAACTAATTAAGGTAAAACTTCAATGGATTGAGTTTATGTCGATGGTGGGTTGATGTTTTGACCTCCGACGGTCACTTACCAAATGTTAATGGGCTAGTAAACCGGTCAAACCGACCCTAAATTATGTATAACGGCTACTTTTAACTTATTATTTTTATTTAAAGACTTCAAACTTTATTATTTTGTAAACTTTACATTCCAAGATATTTATTGAACATATTTAAGCCTTATAGCAGGTTTTTAAATGCACGTTGTTTTAAAACTTCCATATTCATTTTGTGCACCTCAATTATAATTTTTCTCTGTATCATTTGAGCTTTAATTTGTATTAGGATTTTTGTGAGATTATTGTCTTTCTATCACTTCTTACAACCTCTATGAGGTGAGTTCGAGTGTAGAGTATCATTTGAAGTGATAAATTTAAGTATAGGATACCACTTTGCGATTCTCAAGGGGGTATCACTTGAGGAATTATTAAATAATAAGGCATCTTTTGAATATTATAAAGGTCCATTGTAGTAATCTAAGGGTAAAAAGGTTGAAGGTTTTAGCCTTAAATTTTTAGTGATAGTGAAACTTTCATTTGTTTAAGAGCTCAAGGATAATAAATGTAGGTTAGATTGCATCAAACCACTAAAAAAATCGTAAGTTTGCATTCTTTATTCCTTACTTTTTTTATTTTTATATGCAATTATTATTCATTGTGTTTATTACACAATTGCATATAATGTTACTTATATTCGTATAATTTAAATTTGAAAAAAAATGACTATAGTATTTATAGGTTATGTTTTGGTTTCCGAAAAGCATTAAGGAAATGAAATAAGTGTTAAAAAAATGGTTTTCTCTATGTTTGGTTTCACCATAGAAAATACAAAATAAAAAAATATAATTAAAATTTGTCAAAAAATTATATATTTTAAATTTATTTAATATTTATATAATAAAGAAAAATATGTCAAATTAATTTAAGTAAGTATATAAAAATAATTTATTAAGTTTAAACTTTTTCTTTTTAAATTTCCTCACTTTTCATCTCTATTTTCTTTCACATTTTCCCTCAAATTTTGTATGAAACCAAACATCGACATATGATTTATATTAAAAAATGAAAAATGTAAAACTATTATTATTATTATTATTATTATTATTATTATTATTATATTATTATTATTATTATTATTCTATCATGTTATACATAAATTTGTTGTCCTCCTCACCTTTTTTTTTTCTTGCATTAGCATTTCTTGTCAGCCTCCAACGATTTTGCTATAACCCAAACATTTCCTAAAGCATTCACTTAGAAAATAATGCTATGAAAAAAATTATAAATATTAGGGGTGGCATGATAGCGCACATTGTTAATATATTTTAAAACAAAATATAATTAAAATAAAAATAAAAAAGTTCATAAAAAATATCAAAGCTCAAAAATCAGTCTTATTTTTAATAAATATATTTTCAATATATAAAATGAGTCAAGTCTAAAAAATTATTACTGATATTTTTTATTTTTTTATTTTTTAAAATATAAATTAAAGTTATTTTCATTCAACGTTTTTTTATTACTTTATATTTTTTAAATATAAATATTTTAAAAATTATTTTTAAAAACATTTTAAGTATTTTAAGAGAGAAAGAGGTTTTAGGGTAGGAAATTTTTTAATTAAAATATTTATTTTTGAGGATTTATTGGAAGAAATAATTGATTAAAAATATAGAAAATAATATTTACATTAATAGGTTATTTACTGCTATCTTCCTATTGTTCACTGAAAACAGGTTACAATATATATAGACCCTATATATATAAACATATAGAGTTTTAAGGTAAAGTCTAATAGTAGATTGACAAATCTATTGAGTAATCATCTAAACCCTTTTATAACCCTAAAAATATCTAACATCGATTAACAACAGACTTAACTTGATAGGGATCGTTTTAGGCACATTGATTAAATAAATATAAATACTTTAAGAGATTTAAGGCTAAGGAAAATCAAGAGCTTACGGTGTTAATCATTTGTGAATATGTGAGAGATATATTCAGTGATTCATCATATTGTGATCCTTAGGTAGACTATTTTTTTTTTCCATATAAAAGGGCCTAGTTAGGTTGGTATGACTCCTAACATCCGTGAGCTTAATGTTATTGCAATTCGCTTAAGTGGATCATTTTTCTACCCTGGTGGTTCTTATTGGAATAGATGAACTTGATGCTCTATAAGGTTCATAATCTGAAATTTTAAGGTTATTAGAATGTCTGAATGTGTTGGAGAAAACTAGATTTCTACCTTCATTTGGGTATTGAACAATTTGTTCAACTCTCTCGAATCTCTATTCTAAGGTTGGATCGGTATCGGCGAAATGCCAAGTTTCTAGAAACTCAACCTCATTCCACATGATCTTTTTAGGAATTATGAAATTTGACTAGTTTAGTATATCTAAGTGGAAGATAATAGTTTCACCTTTAGGACTGGTGCATAGTGCTCCAGATCCAACACTCGTGGTCATACTTTTATAGGCAAATTTTGTGATGATGGAAACATGATTGTTTCCTTAAACTTGAATTCATGGGCCTTAACATAGAGGACAACTGAATATAAGATATTAGTATCTCTTAATTTAACCGTGAAGTTAGGGTAACGGTTGAAGTAAACAAGACCATCATTCAATGTTGCTCGAATTGCTCCAATAATAGAATCTCGATAATCAACATATCCACTATCCCTTAAACATATAACAATTGAGGTGTTTAAATAAATTTTTGTCAAAGGCTTGACTACAACTTGATCTTTTTGTTGTAGGGTAATCACCCTAAAACATCTTAAGAAGCTAAGATTATTTTCTATATTTAATGAAAATAGGTTATATTGCTTATTGTTATAGAGTCTTAATGAAAATAGGTAATATATATATATATATATTATAATTGAGGTATAAAACGAATTTGGTTTTTAAAAATTATTTTCAATTATTTTGAATTATTATTATTATTTTTATATTTCTTTACTGGGCAGAGTTCGGCTTCTTGAGTTTAGGGTTAGGTTGCCAGTTAGGCTTTTGAATCTAGGGTTTCTGTTGGACTGCCACAGATTTTCTTAGAAGATGAAGAAGAAGAAGAACAATAAAACAACCGTAGAAGGCAAGTTCCGATTCGACCTCGACACCTGCTCCAAGCGCAGGGATCTCTCTGGCGCCGTCGCACTCTTCGAATCCGCAGTTTCCCAAAATTTCCGTCTCATTCACTACCACTTCAATGCTCTTCTCTACCTCTGCACTATATCAATCGATGAACCTTCCTCCAAAGCTCTAGCCCTAGACTATGGTTTTCGCATATTCGATCACATGGTTAACAGCGGCGTCACCCCAACGAGGCCACCATCACCGCCGTCGCCCGCCTGGCCGCCGCGAAGTCTGACGGGGATCTCGCGTTCGAGGTGGTCCGAACAATGGGGAAGTTTGAGCTCTCGCCGCGGCTGCGGACGTATGGGCCCGCGTTGTTCTGGTTTTGCGCGAACTTGGAGGGCGAAAAGGCGTGGGCTGTGGAGGAGCATATGGTTTCGATGGGGGTGCATCCGGAGGAGCCGGAGCTGGCCGCGCTGTTGAAGGTGAGCGCGGAGATGGGGAGAGGAGATAAGGTGTATGCATATTTGCATAAGCTGAGAACCGCCGTGAGGAGCGTCAGTGAGTCGACTGCGGAGATTATTGAGGGTTGGTTCTGCGGTGAAGCGGCTTCGGAGGTGGGCGGTGTGGATTGTTGTTTGGGTGCGATTGAAGAGGTGGCATTGAAGAACGGGGGTGGTTGGCACGGGCAAGGGTGGATTGGGAAAGGGAAGTGGTTGGTTTGTAGAGCCAAAGTTGATTCGAGTGGCCAATGTGGTTCTTGCAGGGAGCAGTTGGCTACTGTTGACATTGATGGGGCTGAGACGGAGACGTTTTTAGAGTCAGTTGCGGCCATGGCAATGGAAAGGGAAGTCCGGTCCAATTTTCGGGAGTTTCAGGTGAGTGAAAGTTTTGTGGATTCGTTTTTTTTTTTTTTTTTTTTTTTTTTTGTGTTGTTTAGAAGGTTTTACTTCAGCTATGCTTGGATGCTTAGAAACTTGTGGAAAAGACCCTCGACTTTAATGCTGACATTTGCTTCATAAACTACTTCATCTTAAGCAAAATCTTCCTCTCTTTCCAAGACCCACAGTGAGAATAAAACCAAGTTTGAATTTTTTAAACTGTGTAAAATGGACTGGACATCTTGGTTCTTTTGGTTGACTGTATTTCATTTTTCTCTGCATTCCAATCTAATTTTGTAAACATCAAGACTTGGAATAATTGGGTGGTGGAGCTGGAGCTGATCATGTCCTCTATTAACTGATTTTGGGTGTGTTTAGTTGCATTAGGTTTGTTCCATGTATCCGTGAACACTAATCAAGATTTCCAGATTTCATAGAATTGGAATTTAAAATCAGACTAATTTCTTTGCTGCTGAAATGTTGAATTTGTTTTTTCTTACTGATCTACTTTCTTTGTGTTGGTGTTTGGTGTCTCATAATACCTATTAAAAAACAAAATACTCTAGTGCCTGAAAACATGGTTGTGACCTTCCATAACAAAGAAGGTGGCGCTTATTGATTTTCCTGCAACTTGATACTGGCAACTTGGCTGATTAAGGGAATTAGGATGATTCCAATGCTTGTCACTCATTTGTCCCTTTAAACACTTTTAGTGTCTTAGTATGTTCACTTTGTTCTGCTTAGATTTATATTATTTCAAATGACTGAATTCGGTGAAATCTGATTTTAACTTTTTTTTTTGATAGGTAAAGAAAATTCATTAAGAGCCAAAAGGCTAGAGAAAGGGTATACACGTAGTATACCAAGTACAAATCAGCAAAAAACAAAAGGACGAGTAAGCCTGACCCTTACTTGGTGGCTAGCCAGTCAACGAAATCTATCAAAGACAATGTATGATCCTCTATGTATACCCTAACCCAATTCACAAAAGTGTACAAAAAAATGGATTTAATATCTTGATCGTTCCTCTCAATATCGTCGAAAGCCCTTCTATTCCTTTCTTTCCAAATGGTCCACATTAGGCAGAGGGGGGCAGCTCTCCAAGCTTTCTCTCTTTTCTTGCCCACAAAAGAACCATGCCAACCCAGGAGGTTTCTTTTCACAGAGGAGTGCATCACCCATTGCACCCCAAAAAGGGAGAAAATCAAAAGCCATAACATTCTAGCTTTTTCACAGAATAGAAGAAGGTGATCTGTGGTTTCCTCCTCTTGTTTACACAGAAAACATCTGTTGGGAATGCTCCAACCAAATCTCTTCAGGCGGTCAGTGGTGAGGAGCCTGTTCCAAGCCGCCTCCCACCCAAAGAAGCTAGCCCTAATTGGAACCAAGGCGTCCAAATAGTTCTAGCCGGGAAGGGGGCTTGGTGTCCCTTGAAAGTGAACTGTAAAAAGACTTGACAGAAAACGTCCCATTCTTGTTCTCTTTCCACCGGAGTAAGTCCTCTACACCTCTTCTAATGGTCAAAGGATGAAGCTTACATAATAAGCTTTCTACTTCTCCACCTCCCAATCATTAAGGTGCCTGTTAAAACGAAGTCCCCAGCTTCCCCCAACTTCATCTTCCTCCAAGCCTCAGCTACCAGCCTTCTTTGTTGACGGAAAGATTAAACAAGATGGGGAAGCTTCTTCCAAAGCTTGATTTCCGCACCACAAGTCCTTCCAAAATTTCACTCTAGTGCCATCCCCTATGGTGAAGCGGGAATGAGAGCGAAAGTTCTCCCAACCATTTCTGATAGCCTTCCAAACTCCCACCCATAGCGGTCTCTCACTCCTTTGGAGCACCAACCCCCTCTTGAGGTCATACTTACTAGAGATAATTTGCTTCCAAAGGGACTCATTCTCATTAGCTAATCTCCACAACCACTTCCAAGGAGGGCCTTATTAAAAGTAGATAGACTGCGAATGCCCAGGCCTCCTTTCTTTTTAGTAGCACAAATAGCCTTCCAACTCACCAAGTGGGGTTTTATTCTCTAAGGCACCACCGCCCCATAAGAAATCCCTTTGGATCTTTTCAAGCCTTGCGCACACTTTCTTGGGGATCACAAAGAGGGAAAGGAAATAGGTTGGGAGACTAGAGAGGGTGCTTTTTAGCAATGTGAGGCGGCCACCTTTGGAGCGGTATTGCCTTTTCCAGAGAGACAACCTTTTCCTGAATCTTTCTTCCACTGCATCCCACACCCTAGTAGATTTGTAAGGGCTCCAAGGGGAAGACCCAAGTAGGAGGTAGGTAAACTCCCTATCTTACATCCCAAGACCGACGCAAGAGTCTCCATAGGGATGCCTTCCCCACTGGGATGGCCTCCGTTTTGCTCAGATTGACTTTTAATCCTGAAATCGCCTCAAACCACATGAATGTCCAACTAAGATAATGCAACTGATCTGCTTCGGCGTCACAAAAGATTAAGGTGTCATCGGCAAACAGGAGATGGGACACAAGCAGCCCCTCTCTTCCTCTTCCTCCACTCTGAAACCCGAGATGAAGCCCCATTTCTTGCACAAGACAGCAATTGGCTAAGGGCTTCCATGGCAAAAAGGAAAAGATAGGGGGATAGGGGGTCTCCTTGTCTCAATCCCCTAGAGCTACGAAAGAAACCCGTGGGACTTCCATTGATGAGGATTGAGAAGGTAGCCGTAGAGTAGCACCAATTCATCCACTTTTTCCATCTATGCCCAAATCCCATCTTAGTCATCACATCCATGAGAAAGTCCCACTTGACATGGTCAAAAGCCTTCTCAATGTCCATCTTGAGAAGGAGGCCCGGATTGTTGCCTTTCAATCTAGAATCAAGGGCTTCATTAGCGATGAGAACAGCGTCCAAATCTGTCTCCATGAACGAAAGCATGCTGTGTATCTGAAATCACCTCCCCCATCACTGATTTTAGTCTATTGGCAAGGACTTTGGCAAGCAATTTGTAGACACTCCCTACTAAGCTGATTGGTCTGAAATCTCTTAGGTCTTCGGCCCCCTCTTTCTTAGGGATGAGCAAGAGGAACGTGGAATTTAAGCTTCTTTGGAAATAAACCTTTAATTTTGTTTTATCTTGTCATTTATGGGTTTGCATTTTTATTTAAGATTTTCCTTCTCAACAAGCTGGGGACAACTAATGATTTTAAGAAAATTTAGATTAGTTTTTCCTTCCAAGTTGACTGGGTTAAGTAACATACAGATTTTGAATCCCAAAATCTTTGTAAATCCTTGTTTTATTTTGAAAAAAGTTTTGGACAGTGGGATCTGAGATTCCCAAGTTCCAAAATATGCTTATTGGGGTTTTAATATTCTTTTGAGCTGGGAATTTCATTCCAACAAATTCCTCATAGAACTCAAAGTTTCTCTGCTTTGTAGATGATTGTACCTGATGTGGTAGTTAAACTCACTAATCGTTTAGGTGGAAGAAATTGAACAATGCAAGATATGCATTCTATACAGCAGTAAAGCCTGAATAATTGTGTGTATATTGTCTGTAAGATCTCATGTACATTTCATCTTCATTCTTTCTAGTGTAAAGCAATTTTGCAAACATTATTTTACTTATTTTTTTTCTAACTTAGTTGGAGGTACCTTTTTCCTTAATTTATTCATTTTTTTTATTTAATTTGACTACAGGATTGGCTGGACAAGCATGATGATTATGAAGCTATTGTGGATGGAGCAAATATTGGGCTCTACCAACAGAATTTTGCCAACGGTGAATTTAGTATCCCTCAGGTTGTGCAACCTAATTCCTTGACTTGTCTCCCTCTACTGTTATATTTGGCTTCCTCTTTTAAAACAGTCATTTTATCTGACCCATTGCCCTATTTCTGAATTTTTCAATAGAGCAGCTTGATGCTGTTGTGAAAGAATTGTATGATAGGAGCCAAAAGAAGCGGCCTCTAGTCATCTTGCACAATAAACGTTTTCGGAAACTTTCAGAAAATGCTTCCAATCGAAAGCTGCTTCAGGAGTGGTTGACGCAAGGTGTGCTTTACACGACACCAAATGGATCCAATGATGATTGGTAAGACTATTTAACCGAGCACTTGCATATTTTTGCACTTCCTGCCTATTAATTAACTTTTATTTATAAAATCCCTGTTCTAGCAATCTTACCTTTGTAAAACATTTGGCCATTTTTTTTATGCACATGTTCTCCCTTTGATCCAATCCTACTGATTAGTTTACACTGCTAATATTCCTTCTAAGACCTGATGGAATATTTCTTACTTGGAAAATGTTTAAATTCTTCAGTCTGTTAATGGCATTTTAAATTTGAGCATAAGAATTTGAATTTCATCCAAAGTGGGGGCCACAACCTGAACACACATGCTGTATGCAGGGTTGAGTCACAGTGGCAGATTTATATTAATTTTGTTTTTGATAGTTTTTAACACTGATCCAGGTATTGGCTCTATGCTGCTGTAAAACTCAAGTGTTTGCTTGTGACAAATGATGAAATGCGAGATCACATTTTTGAACTCCTAGGAAGCAGCTTTTTTCTCAAATGGAAAGAAAGACATCAAGTATGTGCTGTCTAAAATCCTAGTCTTTTATATGATAAATTTTCTCCTTACCTTTTTTCTATTTTTTGATCAATCTTTGTTAATCTGATTTTCAGTTATTTATTTCAAATTTGTTTTCGAGCTGCGATTTTTAATATAAAATTTACATTTATTCAGGTTCAAACCCACTTATATTTTTATAGTATTGGATCTACTAATTGTTTGTTTGATTCATCTTGGACTTCATATATGACTGCTGCATGTCATGATTCAGATTAGAGACTTTGCAAGTTCTAACTAATGTTATTTAACATGAATTTCACTCCAATTAATAGTTTAGAAGAAAGGGGCTGGATTGCATAAAGGGCTACTCAGGCATTCATGGTCAGAGATAGGATTGTCATAATCCTCCTGCCTTCCAATTAAACACCTATTCAAAGATCTCACCTCTATGCTGTTTGAAAATATTGCAAGAAATCTCTGTCCTAATGCTCTTCAACCTCACCATGGTTGCTGGCTCTGGCCTGTTGTTCTCTTTCACCACATCTTTGTAACTCTTTGACCAATGTCTGGATAGATCAGGCCTTCCAGCATGCCTGCAGGCACCAACACTGAACTGCCCCCTGACCTTTTTTCCAGATGTCCTTGGGGGATTTCAGGTCTCTTAGCTTGATTACTTTGGCAGCCCACTTCAGCAACTCAAAAGCCTTCAGGGAGGATGATATCTCCTTGCATCTTTCCAGAAGTCATGCCAATCTCAAAGGTTGCCCTAAAGCAGTCTGTGACTTCCTTGACATTCATTCTCTCTAGTGGTAGTTGAACAATGGACTGATCCTTAACATCTTATTATCCCACATTAGAAGAAAATCTCCACCATGTTTGTTTTCCTGTGTCATTCAAACCCTGCAAATTCCAAGTTAGAATTGAAGCATTGTGGCACCACAATAATTTCTCCCTCTGGCTCTCCTCTATCCCTATGTCAGAACTCCTGCTGCCCCTTTCATAAGAGTTAATGGAAGATGCCTGCTTCCTTAATACAATGCTTCCTTGAGCTTGTGCCCAGTCTTCTCCTCTTGGAGCTTCTGTTAGCTCTGCTTTTACTTTTCAATGTTTTCAAACAGGTTCATGACTCGTCGTTACAAACACTTCCAAAAATACTCGAATCCCTGATCACGCTGAGGACCCAATCAAAAGCCTGATCCTACTCTGTTCCCTAACTCACACCCCACATCATCTCCTCACTTCTCTAATGGTTCCCCTAGAGCCAGTCTTATTCTATTTAACTGGCTTTGCATGCCGACAGCTACAGTTTGCTTAGCCAACTTAGGATGAACAAGGACCATCGAAAAAAAAAACTAAGATCAAGAGTTTACAAGCCACCAGAAATGGATGGGAATGTGATTGACTGACTCCACACTGAACCCATTATTGATTTGGCAAACTAGACTATTGATGTGTGTGAGACACTATGCTTTTCTTGAATGCAAAATATCTCAAATGCAAAGTTTTGGAGGAAAAGGGTCATCTTGAGCTGAACTCTAAATGCAAAACTTAAGTTCTGAGGCTTTGCTGTAGGAAGACCATGTATCAAATGTAATTGTTGATACTCATCTAATCATGAGAGAAGGAAGGGGGTTGGACCACTAGAGAGGTGAGCTTATGGGATGGGCCTTTGGAAAGACATTAGAAAGGGTTGGGAGGATTTCTCTCTTAGAACTAGAATTCATATTGGTAATGGTAGAAGCACTAGATTTTGGTGGGACATTTGGGTAGGAGACTCTAAGCTGAAGGATATGTTCCCTCAGCTGTTCAGAATGGCAACGAACAATTCTGCTGCAGTGGCTGATCTTTGGGGGAAGCAAGGAGGGGGTGGTGGGGTTTGGGAGGTGCACTTTAGAAGATCCTTTCAAGATTGGGAATTGGAGGAGGTGAGTCGTTTTCTGGAACATATTTCTGCAGTAAAGTTTCAAGATGGGGAGGATTTCTTGATTTGGAAGATTGAGAGGAGGGGAAAGTTTAGTGTTAAATCTTATTATAGGTCTTTAAAGGGTGAGAATAGCCCTTTCTTTCCGGCCAAAAGAGGTTTGGGTTCACATGCCCCTTTGAGAACTCGTTTTTTTACTTGGGAAGCAGTTTGGGGTAAAATTTCTACTATTGATATGTTGATGAGAAGGGGTTGGTCTATGGTTAATAGATGCAATTTGTGTAAAGAGAATGAGGAATCGGCGGACCACATCCGTATTCATTGTGACAAGACTAGGAAACTATGGAATTCAGTGTTGTCTTCTTTTGGGGTGATATGGGTATTCCAGCTTCAGTTAGAAACTTGCTAGGCGAATGGAAAATCAAGGGTCTAGGGAAGAAAAGGAAAGCAGCGTGGAGATTAGCGCCTATTTGTCTCTTTTGGTGCATTTGGGGAGAGCGAAACCGAAGAACGTTCCAAGAGGAAGAAATGTCAGATACGAGTCTAAGGAACCTCTTTTTTTGGTCTCTTCTAGAGTGGTCTAAACCTTTTCTGGACTTAGACTATCTCTCCTTTCTGATTTTTTGGGTGATGGGGTTGAAGTTTAGCTGTTTCCTTTTTAGTCTGTTGTTTGTTTTGTGGCCTTGGGTTTGGCTTTCTTTGTATACTGCCTGTGTACATGGGGAGCGCCCCCTTTTAGGCGTGTTTTAATCTTAAAATTTCTCTTTGTCTATCAAAAAAAAAATGTCTATAAAAAAAGAACACTCATCTAATGATACCAAATCTCTTATGCATACTTGTCTTGAATGAGAGCCTTTTGATAGCATAGCCTAGTGCTATTTAAGAGCCTGACATTTTTTTTTTGTTACAAGGTCTATCCATGTTGATGAGCTTTTCTGTATGAAAATTTCATTCCTCATTATATGAGGGGTATGAGCAGTCCAAACACTTGTTCACCAAGTTAAAGTGGGATAGTGAACCAAAAACTCTTCTTGAATGATTTTTGAAAGTGTTGAAACTAGTTGCTTTTTGTTGAAGATAGTGGTAAATAAGACTCAGTTGCCTATGTAATATCTTATCTAATTATCTTCCTGGAGACCATATTTCTTTTCTTTCTTTATTCCCCCCTCTGTTTTCCACTTTTTGATAAGAAACTTTCTTGTCTTGTGTGAGACCATTTTTTTTACCCTCTGCATTATGTAGAAATTATTGCTATCCTAAATAACCATTGAAGTATCCTCAATTCCTATCCAGATTTGGATGGTTGTGATTTCTCAGTGTGAACTCCTGTATGTTTCTGATGCTAGCATGTATGAATATCATATCATGATGCCTTTTATTTATTCCTTTTCTCATGTTCTCTTCTCTTTCTTTTAATCAAGTGATGAATTATGCCTACCAAAAAAATGAAAAAGATTGGTCTCCTTTATGCTTCTAATGTTTCTGATGCTGCCTTTCGCAGGTTCGATATACATTCGTTAAGGGTAATGTGAAACTTCTGATGCCGCCTTCATATTCTTTATTCATCCAGGTATTGTTCCAATTTCTGAAAAGTTAGTTTCATTTGCTGGTCTGTCTTGTTTACAATTATTTTATTTTATTTTTAGATAAGGTGTAAATTTTATAAATAACCAAGGTATATAGGACTTATACAAAGGGTACCAAAAGGGGACTTATTTACAATTATAATATAAAGTGAGTTCTACCTTCTGTTTTCTCCTTTTACGGAGTTCTTCCTTTCTACCTTATTGATGACAATGCATGTAGGAACTTGTTCTCTCTCAGGGATTTAAATTTATGGTTTAACTCCTGAGGTTACAGAACAATTGTCCTGCTGTTTGTGGTTAATTTGCATCTTAGAATGAATCAGATTGAACAAATTAGAATGTTTGAAGTTTGAGATAAGATGAGAAGCAGGGAAAAAAATGGTAACAGGGAATGGAGAAAAATTGTGGATGAATGGGCAAACTGATTATAATATAATGAAATAATGAAAATTTAGGAATCGTTAGGAGCATTTGGAAATCTATAGCCCCACCCATCAGAAACTTTAGTGGGAGGATTGTGGAAGGGATGTTTATAAAGTGAAAAAGATTGGTAAAACATCTTTTATGAAGGGTGTTCAGTCTTCTTGGGTTGAGGTGGAGGGATTCCGAGGGGTGTTTTTGTATAAAATCTGCTTGGAGGTTCTATTTTGAGGAGGAAATGACCCCAGCTGATGCTCAGGATCTGTGATCCTCCAGAAGTGACATTTTTTTGTAATACATAATACTATGTCATTTTTTAATGGAAAAAAAAAGAAAAAACTTTTTGTTGCTTGACAGTAGGGGGGAGGGGGGATTTTAACTTCTGATAAAGAGTCGAAGGATGGAGCTCTGTTAACTGTTGGTTGGGCGTGCAATTCAAGTGAACGGTCATTTCTTCACCTTATTTGGGTCACTTGGGTCCTTCTGCATTATTTGGTTGGAATGCCCTGAGAGGAATAATGAAGGGGAGACATCTCTTTTGAGTTTGGCATGGTGCCTCTTGATGGAGAGAAAAAAGCATAATTACTACCACCCCTTTCAATTTGAGACTTTGAAAAGCAAGCATAAAGAAATTGTTCTTCTTTTCTGCCTTCTCTCGTGTTTTGCTTTGGGACTTTTTTGTTTCTGTACTCACTGTAATCCAGGTTCACCCTCATGGTGCTTCTCTATTAAGTTACATTTACCTGTCAGGTATTGTCAAATCCTTAACTTATTGAACTTCAACTTTAATTTTTGGCTGTTAAAACTTCTAGGTTTTAAGCATAAATGGATCACTGATTCCTCAGAAACCACATAAGAAACCACATCCCATATGTAGCAGAGTGATAATAATTATCTGCACTTGGTTGCTGGATGCTTGCAATATCTTTTCAATGGAAAACAGTTAACAAGGATAAAATGTTTTCTTTCCGATAAAAAGATTTTGATTTGTACTTAGTCTTGTTTTTTTGAGCACTGAGACCAACTATTCCTCTTTCAGGAATCTGTGAAGGGAACATGGCATGTGCCCGTAGCAAGCGAAAGCAGTGATGAGTCTTTGAGAACGTGGCTCTGCATTACTAGGCCCAGCTCACATGAACTCAATGGTAAAGCTTCAGTGAACCTGGAAACTTGTGAAATTGATCGACAAGAAAAATGTGATTTTAAATTGAGCTCCTGTAAGTCAGAGGGTCTCAGAAATGGCAGTTGTGAGAACAAAACCACAACAATGACAGGTAAACGAAAAGATAGGTCACCATCTCCATCCCCGTCCCCAATGCAGCGGCACTAATCCTATTTATAGCCTGCTTGTGTGGGCAGCAACCAATTCAGTTGGCTTACATGATGGGGAACATCAACTTGTCGTAAGTTCTACGATCTTGCGGATAGAGCTTTGTTTTTTTTGAGTAATTTTGATAAATTATGTGTAGTAATGGTGTGCTTTTTGATAATCAAGCCCTCGATCCCTCTCAATGCTCTACTTTGGGTTTACCTTGAAACCCTTTAATATATGCCGTGATATTTCATGTTTGGAATGGAGAGTAAAATTTTGTGGGTTTCAAATTCTCTTCCACCCTTTCCTTGCATCGTCTTAATTTATTTATAGTTTTATAAAGACTTTTAAACTAAGTAAAAATTTTTTGTTGTATTTGTATGGGTAAAAGCTATGGTAGGTAAAAAGTTGGAAATGTTTTTAATTAAAAAGAAATTATATTTCAGTTTTATAAAATAAGTTATAATTTCAAATTTGTATTAACGCCATGGGCTTGAGGTGGTTTCTGCCTTCAGTTTTTTTTGGGTTAGTTGTCGAGAAAAAGCTGAAAGAACGAAAGCAATCTAGACAGCCTTGCGAGTTGCAACTATAATTTTTATATAATTGGAAGTTTTACATATGATATAAAACGAATATGTGACGGAAAAAAAGAAGAGAAAAGTAGGGAAGTTAGAAGCTCATGGCTCTTGATGAAACCTCCATTTCTCTCTGCAACAACTCCTTTGTCATCTCATCTCTTCCCTGCAGTCCATGGTGGCGAAATACAAATGACGAGGAATCAAACCCAAAATTTTCTGATAAATGTCTAAGGAAAATCAAACTAAAATATATGTGACTATTTGGTAATCGTTCCTAGAAATTGTTTTCTTGTTTTCTTTCCACTTCAAATTTAGATTTGACAAACTTCGGATTTTTAGAAATTTGAAAACAAATTTAAAATGTTTTCAAATGTTTTTAGGGAGTGTTTTGAGAAAAAAATTGAAAACTTTTGCATGGTACGAGTACCTAGTGCCTTCAAAACTTTTGATACCTAATAACTTTGAAACCTAGTGCATGGTATAAGTTTTCAAATAGAATTTTACTCTTGAAAACTTCTTAGAATTCTCAACTATTATTGAAATTGTTGCCGAGGCCCTTAAACAATGTTGAAAAGAAGTTTTTGGCTAAAAACCAAGTTCAGAAGGATCCATCTACATGGGGGGGCATAAGGAAAACATACCAAGGGATTGCTGGATTTTGTTTCATGAAGAAATTGCTCCAATGCACCCTCTCCACGAAGTACTTTTGCCCCACACCCCTGTTCTTCTATCGACTCAACAGCCTCTTCATCAACCAAAACTGCATCCACCATATCTGTTCCTGTCTTCACGTCTGGAATCTGTGCATCAAGCCAACAAATACAAAATATTAGGGACAGGCATAAAACATCACAACCCGCATCTAAATGCAGATATGCCATATTTCATTTAAGGCAATAGGGTTTGGTTTCTCCAAAGATATTGCAGATGAGGAGACTGTCATTTCACCACAACTGAGACATTTAAGTTGGAACTGCATTAAGTGTTGTGATGGGGTTTCAATGGGATTGGCAACTGGCAATGGTGATTGCAACAAATGTAGATGAGCCCAACCTATAATATACATTCTCCTTATCAGATTAGGTGAGAAGTAAAGATTAAGTTATACCTCAAACATGGCTTCCGTTAAAATCTTTTCTAATATGGCTCTTAAACTTCGGGCACCAGTGTTCTTTGCAATTGCTTTCTTTGCGATCAACCTCAGTGCATTCTCAGTAAAATGTAACTTGACCTGAGAAGGTATATAAGGAGAAACGGTTACCACATCAGAGAATGCCTCATCTACACCAAGTGCCAAACTTTCAGAAGGGAAGAAAGAAGAGAGTAATATTTTTCTTCCAATAAGGTGCAATTGACAAGTTCTTACATTGTTCATGCTGAGCATTTTCTTGTACTGTTTACCAAGAGCATTTTTCGGCTCTGTGAGGACCTGTTGGGCAGAAATAATACCAGAAAACTTGTCATCTATTGTGTGATAGAAGTGGGAGCTTATTGATTTCAATCTCAATTTGAAATGAACTTTGGAGGATTCTGTTCTCCAGGTTAAGAGACAACACTGAACAAATGGCTAACTCCATTAAGAGAGAATGGACACACCTGAACAAGTTGATCCTCGTTTAAAGCCGATAAACTCACTAAAATTGGAAACCGTCCAATAAATTCAGGTATTAAGCCATAAGCGATGAGATCACCACTTTCAACCTGTGAGTCCAAAAGAAAATTTCAGGCTGACTTTCTGGATAAATTTGTTTCTTAGAAAAGTAAAAATAGCAAAAGTACACACACATCTCCAAAGGTTTCCTTCCCTGAGGATTCTCAAATTACAAGAACCTCCCTGTGGGTCACTGATACTATTGAGGGACATGGGGGGTGAAAAAGTGAAGAAAGAGAGTGATTATAAGTATATGCTTTACACCTTATTTCCTTCGTATTGCAGTTCAATTTGTCAGAGCACTACCATGTTAAGGTGCAAGCAGCAGGTACAAGGCAAATCAGTAACTATGGATTCAACAAATACATTCACTCAACCCTCTATTTTCAGTGAAAGAGGGATAATGGAACATATCTCCATTCCCATGTTCCTTGAGCAATAAGTCCTAACACAATCATATTTCTAGGTCTTCCAAAGCAGTACATCACCTACCCAACCCTCCATTAGAAGCCCTTGACAAAAGTTTTGTTTGCAAGAACTCTCCTACTCTTATTTGGCAAGTAGCTTATAAAAAAAGGACTGTTATGACTGTGTACTGTAGATGATTAAACATGTCATTTCAGAAACAAAACTTGCTGCATTTGAGAGAACTATCAGAAGGCATATGATAGAGCCAGTGCACTAAAGGGGAAGTCAGTGTAATTTTGGGAACCCCAGTGAAGATTTTGGTAAATGTCAAAAATCTCAGTTGCCGAATTTGCCCAAAATAAAAATACTCAATGAATCTCAGCTCAACAAATGAAACATAAAAAGCTACAATGAGCACAGTTGAGATTTTTTTTGGCAAATTGGGTTTTGATTCTCACAGATTCTAATAATGATGATGTCACTACAGCATCAGTTAGTCCACCAGTTCTCATGTTCGCACGAACTGGTGCTCCAAATCCAATGGAAGAATCTTGTCGCCTTGTAAAATAAGTAATGAAAGTTATGAATTTTTCAAACTCTTGTCACTGTAAAAGCAATATTTGGTCTGTTAACAACAAATATTAAAGAAATGGCACTACCTTTCTGAAATGGTCTTTTCCAAATCAACAAATGCTCCACCACAAATAAAAAGGATATCTTTTGTATCTATCTGCCAAACATTACAACAGAATCAGGAGATTCATAACAGAAAGAACATCTGAAGTCTGAAGATAACAGTGAGATTACAAACTTTAAGAAACATTCAATTGTTTATTCACATTTCATGGTCCCTAATGAATTACTAGATTATTGTAAAATGTTTTTAAGAGCATGAGAGATGCAGATATCAAAGAAACGCATCAGAAAAAGATTCCCCAACGGGTTGAATTTTTAAGAAACACAGTAAGCTCTTCCAGAACACAGCTCTAAGCTATAAGCATCACAATCACGGTATCAGGGTCATAGTGAAGGAAAAGAGAGGAGAGGAAGAAAACTTCAGAAAATTTCCTTCCAAGTACAATTTCATGTTAGGGTTTGGCAAACTATCAAATAAGGGGAATCACATCCATTCTTCTGGGATTTTACAAGCAACAAATTTAGGTTTTTAATTCCCTTTTTAACTTCCAAGTGCTAAAACCAAGAGTATCCTCAGGATTTTTCATTTTTTATTTTTTGATAGGTAACAGATGTATGGTCAGGATAGTCATGTCTACCGACCTCCTAGGGGCTTATACCTCCCTTGTAAGAGAGGAAAGGAGGGTTGCTTCATATCTTCGCATCAAGAAGGACTAACACACTTAATGATGAATTTGTTGAATAAGAAATAATTTTTCTCTCTTTTGTATCTACAACAGCATTTCCTGGCAGAAAATTCAAAGGGTTCAGCACAGTAGAAAGCAAGTATTGCATCATTGGTCTTTTCAGTATCACAAAGCCATTTCCCATCACGCCAGAGTAATTTTGTTTTCTTTGAAGAAAAAGAGAAGTTTTGCCAGTAATGTTCTTTTTTCCTGTAAAAAACATCATTGATCTTTTCTATATTGCAAATCCATTTCACATCACCCCAGAGTAATTTCGTTTTCTTTGAAGAGAGTGTAGAAGTTTTGCTAATAATGTTCTTTTTTCCTCTAATTTTTACATGCATCCAGAATTAAGCGAGGTGCATTTGGCACCACAAAATCTTCTTTTTGCCATCAATTGGGTTGCTGTCACCTAAAAACAATCACTGTTGGGGAAATAAATGTGTTGAGGGCAATTTTATATTTTTAATGTGTAATAATACTGTGAGGAGAAGCCCTTACATAGGGTTAAGCTCTCTCTTTTTTCTATTCTTGTCTTACTTCTCTCTTTCTTTCAAATGCATCAACAGTAACAAAGAAAATGACTTCCATCTAAGTTTCATACGAGAAGACATCCTTATTATAGGCAGCAGGCAAATCAAGAGTTCTCAAAAGGATACATTCCTAACCTGACAAAAAAAAACTATTGTTAAAGTTGTGTTTCAGAAAAGCAAACCAAGAAGAAGTTGACATGACTAAGGCAATAGTCTTCTTTCAAATGATGAGGAAGACTGATTGAGATTATCATACATCATATATAAAATGAAAAAAAAAAGAAAACGACAAAAAGGTTACTAGAAGGCATATAAACAAGGCCAATAATCAAACAGTAATAAATATCATTAGCAAGAAATGTAACGAAAAAGATATAAGGTAAATATGCCAAAACAAGAAATAAAAATTGGTGCATTTTGATGCAATATACCTGAATGTTATCACCACGAGGATGCTTCCTACCTCCTTTATCAGGGACATTCACTATCTGGATAAGAAGAACATTTAGTCTAGATAATTCACAGACGATTATGTTGACAGTTTGAGATCGCCCGGAGGTGCAAAGGCGATAAAAATATTGATTCATGGATAAATAAGTACAGGACCCCAAAACAAAATTGTGCTGAAGAAAGCCTGTGATATGGAGAGGGAGAGAGGGACGTTTAAATGAGAATTTGTCCCTGTAAACAGATAGCCTTCCTTTATTAGCCACTACAGGTTTAAAAATAATTGAACAGGATAGACCTGTGCTTTTGAAACTAAATTAGCATAATTGTGCATGATTTGACGCCAACCAATTAAGCATGTCTTGATCTATGAAAAGTATGTATGAGACAACAAAATAAACTCATAAAGTAGAAAAAAAAAGAAAAGAAGGCGCACTCCTCAAAAGATTAGTCATCAAATTAAATAGCATAGACAAAACTAATTTACAATTGATGCACTCACAGTTCCTTCAAGCATTTTCAGCAATGCCTGTTGAACGCCCTCTCCAGATACGTCTCTGCCGGTGTTTAAGCTCTCAGCCTGCACAAGAATCTCCACCGGATGATAATAAAAAAGATATAGCTATATCCAATTATCCACTTCATAAACTAAAAAAGAGACTAGACCTTCTTAGTTATCTTATCGACTTCATCAATGTACACAATCCCTTGCTGAGCTGCTTCCACATTGAACTCAGCAACCTAATTGCCAATAAGAAGAATCATAAAACATTTTATAGAAGATAAGAGTGCAGGTGCAAAGATGTGGATCAAACCTGTAAAATAATTATTTATTGAAACGATCAATAATGTTTAGAGTTAAGGAGCGGAAATGGCATCATTAACATTCATCAATAGTATATTACAAAGATGAGTTTATGTAAAAGTACTCATCATTCTTTTTTTTGGGGGGGATGGGTAAACTACCACAACCCTACCCCAACTCCTTACCGACCTTACCTCTTGAGCCAAGCCTCAAAAGCAAAAGTACTTATCATTCATGATCAAGGTGGTTTCAATTCTACTAGGAGAGCACCCAGAATAGACGCACAACTTGTATAATAGCAGAGGTGAAGCTTACAAATCAGCCCCTAAACTAGGTTCAACTGGCAAAGGGGTTGGAGTGGAAAGAGCAGGTACCAAGTTCAATTCCATATAGCACCCAAAAAAGAAGAAGAGGAAGAAGAAGAACCAGAATAGACACACTTCTTGTATGATAGCAGAGATGAAGCTTACAAATTGGCCCCTAAACCAGGTTCAGATGGCAAAGGGGTTGGGGTGGAAAGAGGAGGTACCAAGTTCAATTCCATATAGCACCCAAAAGTACAAAAAAGAAACAAAAGGTTACCCACAAAGAAAAAGAAAAAGATGAATGAGTCTATTGCTTGGTGAGTCCATTACTTAAGGAAATGCATAGAAAGGGAAGGCCAACACAAGCCTTGGTTGGGCTCTTAGGGCACATGAATAGAGACTTCTAGGCCATTGAAGCTTGTTTTATTGCTTTTCTACATGTATCAAACTAATATATAATTCAATTTTCTTCAGCTACATGTTTCAATAAAAGTGTGTGGACTCAAACCACAAAAAAAAAAAAAAAAAAAAAAAGACAGGAAAAGAGAGTTGCTTCAGTGTATCAACAACTAACAAAACTGATATGGGTACAAAAAATCAACAGATAGGAGTGAAAAGTATTAGAAACTATCAGGATAAAGGTGTGCTCAACTGCATAAAACACAAAGGCCATACCATAAGTAGTTTATGCAATATTGATTCCACATCTTCTCCAACATAACCTGCCTGGGAAGAGAGAGAAACAACAGTTGCGCTCATGAAATTCAGGTCAGCAACAAAATTTCCTATTCATAATATAGCTGCAATCAGGATGTGGTATTATAGCAAATCCATGAGGCAAAGTTTAATCAAGAAGTTGAAATTTATTTTCCCAATGAAACTAACATCATTTAAAGTGACTGTGTAGAAAGATAAAAAATTAACAATTCATTGATTACCACCTATCAATATCATGACACTTATCGCATATCAAATTTTTTCACATGTAATCCATATCATTAAATGAAATAAGAGCATGTGTCACATGGGGTCCATAGAAAGGAAAAATGGCTTCGAATCAAATAATTTAAGTAGTCTTTATAATTAAAAGCATAACTATCAAATAATTAATTTTAGATCGTTATAATAAAAATAATTTTCATAATAATAATAATAATAATAATAATTATCCCTAAAAAAATTTAAAAATAATATTAGAGAAAATTTCTTAACCCTATAAATAGGGTGGCTTTTGGCTTTCTAGCCACTTGAAAAAAGTTAGAGAGTTGCCCTCAAGCTACAAGCCCAAATTTGAAGATTTGGGAAACAAGTTAAAAAATTTAAAGAATGAGTGTGAAGATTCAAAGGTTTTAAGAACAAGTTCATAGATCTACCAATTCCTTAAAAACAAGTTCAAACTTCTTCAAAATCAAGTTTGAAGTATTTTCTATTCGAAATCATTTACACCCTTAGTCAATGTTGTTCAAGGCCTAAGCTTTTCAAGGCCAAAGCCACACCAAAGCCTAAGTCACACTACGGGCTAAATCATCTCAAATTAAAGATCAACTCAAATCAACACCCAAGCCATGCCAAATTGGACATTCAATCAACATATCTAAACAGAAAGAATTAAAAGATAGCATAGAGATTTTACTCATTTTTACAAATCAAAAAAATTTCCATGTGTTCTTAATTTTTTGTTTAAGTGAAATTTGTGCATTGAAATCTTTGGTACACCTAATGGAACCATCTTTTCCTCTATATCTTTCTTCACTGAATCAGCTATCTATTTTTTTTTTATAGATAAAAGAAAATGCTTTCTAGATAAAAGAGGGTATACACGATGTATACAAAGCAACCAAAAGACAAAAAAAAAAGTGCAAAGACACAAAAACCAACAAATGCACCCAACGAAGAGCCTAAGCAATCCACAAATTCTAACACCAACAAAGAACCTTCCCCAATATACAATTTAACTCACTTCCAAAAAAAGTTCAAGAAAGAATTTATAATTGTTTGGTTCAAACTTTCACAATTATCGAAGTCTCTCCTATTTTTTTTCCCCTCCAAGTGGTCTAGAACACACATGATGGAGCAACTTTCCAAGCCTTTTTTCTTTTTTTCCAACAGAAAAACTGCACTAGCTTAAGAGAAATCTCCTAACCGAAGAGTGCATCACCCACCTATAAAAAATAAAAAAATAAAAAATTGAGGAGTGCATCACCCACTGTACAACGAACAAAGTAAAACTAACTGCCACAAATCGCGTGCTTTCGTGCAATAAAGGAGAATATGATCACCCGTTTCTTCATCTTCTTGGTACATGTAACA
Organism: Vitis riparia; assembly: GCF_004353265.1. Taxonomy (NCBI): domain Eukaryota; kingdom Viridiplantae; phylum Streptophyta; class Magnoliopsida; order Vitales; family Vitaceae; genus Vitis; species Vitis riparia. The sequence continues at coordinate 643,258 of NC_048442.1, read as the reverse complement.
TCTATTAAGGATCCTCTAACCCCTTCTTTTGAGTTGATCTAGAGTCAAAATACTAGCCCAAGTAGCTTCTTAACCAAAGAAGCTAACTCTTGAGCACTGCTTCCCTTCTTCTTGCTCATATTTTCTTACAATTACCCGTTTCCAAAGAGGGTTCCTTTCACTCACAAATCTCTAAGACCATTCTCCCAACAAAACCTTATTAAGGATAGATAAGTTTCTAATGCCCAAACCCCCTTTTTGTTTTTCCATATAACAAACAAACTAGTTCACTAAATGTGGTTTATGAGCTAAAGCCACCCCCCTCCCTATAGAAAATCCTTTTGAATCTTTTCCAATCTCACAACTAGCTACCCTTTTCAGTTTCAAAAAATAGTCTCTTCCACAAAGTAAGCCTTTTCTGAAAACGTTCTTCCACCCCTTCCCAAACCCTATATGACTTGTGAGGGGCTCCCAGCGGTAAGCCTAAATAGGTGGTAGGAAGAGCACACACCTTACAACCTAAAATCTCAACAAGCTCCTCCAACTTAGAGACATCCCCAATAGGGATCAACTCTTTTTTCTCTAGGTTGATCTTTAGCCCTAATATCACTTCAAACCACATAAAGACCCAACACAAGTACTCTAGATTCTCTTTGTTAGCATCACAAAGAATGAGTGTATCATCTACAAATAACAAATGAGAAACCTCACCCCCAAACCATTTCTACCTCTTGCTAAGAAGCCATCAATAAAACCCTATTCTTTTGCCCTGATAAGAATGCGGGAAAGAGTCTTCATTACTAGAATGAAGAGGTAAAGGGACAAAGAGTCTCCTTGTTTTAACCCTCTAGAAATTTGGAAGAAACCTAAAGGGGATCCATTTACCATGATTGAGAAACATGTTGTAGAGATACACCATTTAATCCTACTGATGCATTTGGGTGCAAAACCTATTTTTTCTAACAAAGCAAGGACAAAACTCCAATCAACAGTCATAAGCCTTTTCAATGTCAAGTTTGCAAATGATTCCTTTCAAGTTTCTTTTAATTCCAGAATCAATGGCCTCATTTGCTATCAAAGCAGTATCTAAAATTTGTCTACCTACCACAAAAGCATGTTGAAAATCCGAGACTAAGTTGCCCACCACCCTTTTAAGTTTGTTGGCAAGAACCTTAGCTAGGAGCTTGTATAACCTTCCTACCAAGCTAATCGCTCTAATGTCCTTTAGATATTCTGCCACTCCTTTTTTGGTACCAAAACTAAAAATATGGCATTTAAAATTCTCTGGAAAGACCCTAGTTAATGGAATTCCTTGAAGAACCCCATAACCTTTCTTTTCACAAACACTCAACAACACTGCCATGGTGAAACCATTTGGTCTGGGTGACTTTATACCCACTTAAGCTGGACAAGGAAGGTAGCTAAGCTCTCCTCCTCGGAGAAGGGGATCTCCAATGCTTTTGATTCCATACGAGGCAAGGGATCAAAATTCAGCCCACTAATGCTTGACCTCCAATCCCTTGACTCAACAAGAATCATGCGAAAAGCATTTGCTATACCTACTTTAATGTTGTACTCATCAATTGGCAATTCACCATCCACTCTTAGCCAAAAAATTTCTTCTTCTTCTAGCATTGGCCACTTTATGAAAAAAAAATAAAAAATTGTATTTTTATTCCTCTCTTTTAGCCATATTTCTCTCGATTCTTGTCTCCAAGAGATTTCTTTCATTGCTACCCACCTTTTGAAGTCTTCCATCACCCCCTCATAACCTTCTTTTCTTTCTCTATGAGAGCCCTTTCCAATTCCTTTGAGTCCTAGTACCTTAGCTGCACCAAGGTCGCTACCTTCTTAGCAGGAACATTCCCAAAGACCTCCTTGTTTTAAATCTTAAGATCTTGCTTCAAGACTTTTAGCTTGACCAACCACCAAAATGTTGCTAAACGATCCTTGTACACTGTACCCCTCCCACCAGCTTCTCACCAGTTCTTCGAAACATTCCACCTTCAACTAGAGGTTTTAAAATTTGAAAGGTGTTTTTCCTTTCCTAATCCCTCCACCATTAAGAAGGATTGGCACATGATCTAAGAATGGTTTTGGAAGGATGCTTTGGAGTAAGCCACTAAACTAGTTTTCCCAATCTTCAGAAACAAAAAAAAAAAAAAAAATCTAGCCTTGAAGCTAGCTGTCACAGGCACAATTTTTCCCACACTAGTTTTCGCATCTGTGTGGCGCTTAAGAGGTTCTCCAAGCCAACCTACACCCTTCCCCACGAGATGGCAACACACAAAGGAACATGAGTTTACAGGGCACCAACCCCAACTTATATTTGATTATATCACTAAATAGAATACAAGACTCAAGCCAAACTCCCACAATCATGTCAGTGAGTTCATGCTTCCCTCATGATCTCCCTCTCTGGATCTCAATGTTTGCCAAGGAGGCTCTCCCGTCCTCTTTTTATAGAATGGTTGCCACCCACTCCTTGTTAGACTAGGATTACTCATCCTAGTCCTACCGGGACTCTAACTGATAGGCTATGGCACCAACCACTCCTATGAGGACTCTAAGTCCTAGTCCCACTAAGACTACAATTATGATAGGCATCAAGACTCCTTCCTGTGCTTGACTTGCAATCATACTTCGAGTCCAACTCTTCATGTTGCTACCACATGCATCTATATAAGTAACCCGCATGCTTGCACTATTCTCTTTTGGCCTGCACATCTAGATTGCATTCAGGTCGAGGCAACATGCTCCTGCATCCATTTCGTTACTGCTGCAGCTTCGTGCCTTGCCCAAGCCCTCTTCTTGGTGCAGCAACTGGTCATGTCATGGCATTGCACCCATGACTCCCCATGAACAAGTCTATGTGCCCACATATCTTGCATCTAGGTCTCCCTTTTGGTGTTGCCCTAGCCATGACATTGCACCCATGGCTCGCCAAGTTGTCTCCTTGCACAAGGCATTGTGCCCTTATGCCACCTTGTTACCATTCTAGTCACTCATGGGGCCAAGGTGTCCCCCCATGAAGCCTCAGTGTCGCCTGGTTCGTGTCAAGGGGCTAACGCTAGCCAAGTATTTAACCCGCCACACCATGTGAAAGAACCACCAGATAGAGGGAATCTATTAATTTCAAGTCCTCAATCACCTTTGAAAAGTGCTTCATAGCCAAGACCCTTTGACAATTCCTCCTCTCCCTCAGGAATCTCACCACATTGAAGTCCCCTCCTATATCAAATGAAATATTTATACTACATGGAGTTCAAGAAAAACTAATCTAACAAGCAAAAGGTTAAATGTGCCTAGCACAATCTTGTCAAAGCAACCACCTTTGGTACAAGGTCTGATACCATGACTCAAAGTAATGCCTAGTATGTTTTTCAATACTAAACACAAGTAGATTCCTTCACTAATTTAGTTGTGGCTTTTGAGCGAGATGATTGAAAATGAGTTACCACACCCATCCATATCTCAAAGAACTTTTTTAAAACAAAGTCCCCATTTGGAAGATCGGGAAAAAAAGAGAGAGTAAGATCAAAACACCCTCAAATTGGTTATCAAAAAAATAATTCAAAATTTTGAATTTTGAGTGGTAGAAGGCAACTTAGCATATTTGCATTTGACACAGGAAAAACAATTGATAAAAAATTTAATGGATTAAACTAGTGACATGTGCCAACAACAAACTTCACAAGTCAAATCATTAAAAATAAATAAAAAATCAAGCTTACGACAAAGAGGAAAAAATCCTCATTTACAAACAAATTCCTTACATTAAGAAAAAAAAATCTTAAATCAAAGACATAAATTCCTTAAATTAAGGAAAATTTTGGAGATACCAAATTAAATGCTCCAACATATCCTCTAAATACCAATGTTTTCATTCAACGTGGAGGACCCCCAAAAACAAGAAGATAAGACCCTTCCAAAAAAGATACGATCCATAAGCATGATGAATAGAAATCTTTAAAAGCTAAAAGATCAGACTTCAGACATTCTTCAACAAGCATGATGAATAGAAATCCTTAATAGAAAAGTCACTCATCCACTTTCAAGGCAAAAGATTAAGACAAATTCAAAGAATATTTTTTTTTTTATTCTCTAAAGTGCTCCCAAAAAAGGAAAAAATGTTTTGACAATTTTACTCCAAAAAAACCATCTTTGACCTTCGATTAAACTTCACTCCAAGAACATATGTCCACAACCCTTGAATCCAAATCAATGTATCCAATGCTCCTCAAAACACGAGCTTAAATTACATATTGCTCTTGGTCGACAAGAGCTTAAACTATGAAAAAAAAAGGTAGATTGAAAACCCTTAACCCTCAAAGCATGATCTGGGTTAACTATGCTCACAAGATTGAAAACCCAAAAAGGATTTTTACCAAAAGTTTGAGTAAGAAAATAATAAAAAATAAAATTCAAAAGATAAATAATAATAATAATAATAAATAAAAGATAAAAACCCTAAATTACTTTATAACTTTATTCCTTTGTGGACAAGTAAGTTGTTTATGAAGTTATTCCAAGTTTAGTTAAGATTAAAAAATATAAAAAAGGGAGGGAGGGAACTACTATTTCCAAATTTTAAAGTAATAAAAAAGAAAGGGAAAAAAAAAACAATAAACATATAAATTTTACAATTTGAACCAATTAGAGCACACTTTTTATGACACTTGAACATTGAAAAGCCAATCAAATTATTTAGTTGCTCTACATAAATGTATTCAAACTAAAATTCTTGTAATATCAAAATGTCAATCAAATTAATTGTTCTAAACAAGTCTCTACAAGGTTTCAAATTCAAAATTTTGTGACACTTAGACTTCTAAATTGCCAAGTAAATTTATTGGCCTAAATTCTTCAAAATTGCCTTTTTTTTTTTTCCTCGAATCATTTTAGTATCTAGACTCTTGATTGCTAGTTAGTATTATATTTTAAAATTTTATCCTACAAAGTCTTGGACAAATGTCCAACTAGAAGAAAAAATTACCTACATGGCATTTATTCACAAAATTTAAATTATGTGAATTCTTAAAAAGAAAAAAGAAATCACAAAACTGTTCACTTGTTGATATAATCAAATTGTGGAAGTGAACAAATTTTTGAAAGGAACATCATACAGGCATGAAAATTACCCACCCAATGATTGTTACCTATCAATAACATAAAATTTAATGGCTTATTACATTTTGCCACATGTAAGTCCATACCTTCAAATAACATAAGGATGTGTCACATGGGGCCCACACAAAGGGAGAATGGTCTTTTGGTCAAATAGATTAATTAATTTTGATAATTAAAAACATAATTCTCAAATAATTAATTTCATATACTAACAACGAAGATAACTATCATAATAATGATAATTTTCCTCAAAAAAATTAAGGGATAATAATGGAGAAAATTTAGGTCTCCTAAGCTTTAAAGGCACAATTCAACACTTGGGAAAAGTTGAAGAGACCTCACCCTAAGTCACAAGCCCAAATTTGAAAATTTGAAAAATAGATTCAAAGATTGGAAAAACAAGTTCAAAGATCTAAAGAACAAATTAGAAGACACAAAAAATAAAAAATAAAAATTGGAAGATTCAAAAAATGAGTTCAAATTATTTGGAGGTTTCAAAAGGATTAAGTTCAAAGATTTGACAATTCCTCAAACACAAGTTCAAAGTTCTTCGAACTTAAATCTTAAGTGTTCTCAATCCAAGATAAAACATTCTCATCCTCGATCAAAGTTGTTCAAGGCAAACTCATCAAGGCTCAAGTTCAGGCCTAAGTCACACTAAAGCCTAAGTCATGCCAAGACCCAAATCAAGACAAAACCTAGCCTCCAGCAAACCAAGATAAAGCCTAAGTGATGCCAAAATCTAACTCATTTCAAAGCTTAAACCACACTAGGCCTAACTCAAGATAAGGCCTGAGCCACGCCAAAGCCAGATTCAAGTTAAAGCTTGAACCACATCAAGGCTCAACTTAAGCTTATTCTAACCCTTGATCAATAACTCTAAATTGGTAAAATAACATGATGGTATAGAAATTGTATTCATTTTTACAATTCAATAAAATTTCCATTTGTTCACAATTTTCTATATAAGAGAAATTCATGTTTATTGATTATTTCTTATGGACTGAAGATCTAATGAAGCTTGACTTCAGCTTGAGCTTGACATAGATTTGAGTCTTGACTTAACTTAGGCCTTCGTGTCACTTTAGCCTTGACTTACCTTGAGCCTTGGTGTAGCGAGCTTGACCTAAGTTGGTCCTTGGCTTGAATAATGTTGAATAAGGCTTTAAATGTTTGATCTTCAATTGAAAATACTTCAAACCTGATTTTGAACAACTTCAAACTTGTTCTTAAAAACTTCTAATCTTCAAATTTGTTCTTGAAATCTTTGAATCTTCTAACTCATTTTTTAAATTTTCAAATTTGGGTTGAAGAGGTTCATAAAGCTTTTAAATGAGATCTCTCCAACTCTTCTCAACTATGAAAGTCTCCTTTGAAATCCAAGGAAACTCTTTATTTAGAGAGTCAAAAAAATTTCTCTAGTATTCTAAGAAAATCATTGTTATTACGATAATTATTTTCATTGTAATCATCTAAAATTAATTATTTGATAATTATGTTTTTGAATTATCAAAATTAATTAGTTTATTTGTTGTAGACCATTCTTCCTTTCTTTTGATTCCATATAATGCATGTTCCTATTTTATTTGAAGGTATGGATAACAAATTTTGATATGCCATAAGTGTCATGTTATTGACATGTAGCAATCAATGAGTGGATAAATTTTATCCCTTTACAAATATCCCCTTCAAAAATCTGTTTCATGTACGTAGGTTGAGTATGTTGAGGAGTGAACAAATTTTGAACTTTTTTTCAAAGAAATTTACTTTATTTGATTTTGTTTTTTCTTTGGAGTATTCACACAATTTAAATCTTGTAAGTGAATTTACGTAGGCCAAATTTTATTCAAGTTGGACATTTGTGAAAAAAAAAACAAAAACCTACCAATTATAAGTCCAAATGCCAAAAGGATTTAAGCAATTAAAAAAAATATTTACTTAATAATTTAGAAGTTTAAATCATATGAAAATTTTAATTTGCATCCTTGTAGAGGTTTGTTCCTTTTTGTTTGTATTTTACAACTTAGAAATAGAGGATATATATATATATATATATATATATAATTAGAATCTTGACTAAATTTGAAATAAATTCACAAGCTGCCTATGAACCTATAAAGAGATCAAGTCATAACGTAGTTCAAGTGTTTTTTTGTTTTTTTTTTTTTTGGCTCTAACTTTTGCTAAAATCATCTTATTAGGTTTTAAACTTTGCAAACATATTTAACTTTTTCCTAGCTAGTGTTTTTGGAATTTGCATAGCTAGTGTTTTTTCATTTCATTCATCGATTAAGATCGTGTGAACTAAGAGCAATATGCAATTTAGGCTTATAAAGGAATATCGAATATGTTGATTTCAATGAAGATTGATAGATGCATATTCTTGGAATGAAGTTTAATCAAAGGCCAATAATGTGTGTTCTCGACTGAACCTATAAGAACTTTTTTGAGTGTTTTGAATGCGTATCAAAAAAATTATTTGTTGAGTATTTTGCAAAATGGAAGAAACTCTTTTGAATTTGTCTTGATCCTTGAATAGTGCATAAATGGAATTTTCGTATCATATTTGATATTCATTTTTTCACAAGCTTATTGAAGAATGTTAGGAATATTATATCAGCTTTTGAAGCTTCCTTTTCATGTAAAACTAGAAGCACTTGTATTTAGAGATGTTTTTTTTTTTGATAGATAAATACAGAATAATTATATTAAAAGAGGGAAGCAAGAAGGCAACCCGAAGCATACAGGAAGTATACACGAGAAGCCCCATAAACAAAAAGCACAAGGAAGCATACACTCACCAACCCTCAATTAGAGCCCAACCAATCTACAAAGTTAATTAAGGAGCGGGGCTCTCCAACTAAACAAGACTTAGTCCAAGAGAAAAGATTACAAACGAAGGAGGTTTTCAATCTTTGGATCGACAAAGCCTCATTATCAAAAGCTATCCTATTTCTTTCTTTCCACATCGTCCAAAATAAACAAAGGGGGGCTGCCCGCCAAATCTTCCCACGCTTCTTGTCTACAAAGGAATCGGACCAGCCAAGGAGAATGTCTTTAACCGTGAGCTGAAGGACCCAATTAACCCTAAACATCGTAAACATTGTATTTAGAGATGTTTGAGCATTTAATTTGGAATCTTCAACTTTGATTCTAATTCAAGGAATTTATTTCATTAATTTAAGCATTTAATTTTCTCAATTTAAAGAATTTATCTCTTTGATGTAAGAAATTTAACATTTTTTTGCTTGGCATAAGTTTGATTTTTTTTTTCTTTTAAGATTTGATTTGTGAAGATCAGCACACATCAGTTATTAAACCCATTAATTTTTCTTTATGAGTTGCTTGCCACATGTCGAACATGTAAGATTCATCTTAGGTTCAAAATGAATCCGCTATGTTAGCTTGTGTCTAGTCAAAAGTTGAAATTTTTTATTATTTCACTAATGACCAACTTATGTAATTTGAGTCTACTGTTGTTTCCCCCAAATGAAGACTTGCATTTTTTTTTTTTTTTTGATACGTAAACCAAAAATGTATTAAAAAAGAGGCCAATAGCCACACAGCATACAGGAGATATACAAGGCAGCTATAGCCTCTCAACAAAAAACAAAAGAGACCAAGAAGACCTCACCCCCCCTAAGTGGATGCTAGCCACTCTAGAAAGCCTAGAAGGGAGAGGGAGTCATCTCCAATATCCAATCTAGACCAACCCCACAAATTACAAACAAAAAAATTCTTTAACTTCTGAATATGAAGCGCACCCCCCTTAAAGGCTAATCTATTCCTCTCTTTCCAAACCGTCCAAAAGATACATAACGGGATGAACTTCCAAATCTTTTTCCTTTTTTTTCCCACGAAAGAGCCTCTCCAGCTAAATAAGACCTCCTTTACAGTTCCTGGAAAGACCCACTTAACACCTAACAAGCCCAAGGACTAACTCCCAAAGACCTCCCAAATGAAGACTTGCATTTGAAGATGTTATTTTAAAAGGTAACAAGGTGTAGTGACACTTTTTTAGCCATGTCACTCTTCCTTCCCCTAAAAGGATTAAGAAAATAATAAGGTGATTAAGCAAAGTCATCCCAAAAGTTGCAGCTAACTTGGAGAAGGAATCAACTGGTGTTTAGCATTGGTACGTAGTCTTTGCTTTGCTTCAAGTCATTCAATTAAAGTTTGTTCCAAAGGTGGTTGCTTTGACAGGATTGGACTACGTACATCCAACTCCTTACTTGTCAAATGCTCTTTTATTCCTTTCTTTCCAAGTGGTCCATGAGACACATAGACCAAAAATCTTCTTTGCCCCACACATCTATTGTGCCACCACCAAGGACATCAAGCTCACTGTCGTCATATTTTATTTAAGATTCTAAAAATATTTATGTTGTTTTTCCTTTCAAAAGAGCAATCTCATCCATTCAACTTCACTTTGTTAATTTTGAACTGTTTCCATCTACTATTTGATGTAAATCAATATCTTTTCAAAAAGGCAAAGATAAAAAGAAAAGCATTCATACAAAACTAGCATGAAAAATTTAACTATGAATCATCAGCAATAATTCAAGTGATAAAAAGGAAGCTCCTTAAACACAAGCATGTAATGATGTGAATGAGCATCCGAAATAACAACCTTTGTCTCATTAACAATGTGAATTAGTCAGAGCAATGACTTGCCTGTGTTAACGTCGTCGCATCAGCAATGACAAATGGCACATTCACAACACGAGCTAGTGTTTTTGCAAGTAATGTCTTCCCTGTCCTTACAGTCAAAAGTGAAAAATACATGAGTGACACCAGAAGTCTCTATCTGCAGTGGCAGACTCTCATACTAATTCCTAAAGTCTCCATTCAATTGCCAAAAAAAACTGAAGAAAAGAAAAGAGAAGAAAGAAGATTTGAAAGTTTACATTTTCAGGTGTTATTTTCCAGGGAAAAAAAATGAAAATCAACTTCAACTCAGCCAAGTGATTGTATCCAAGTAATGTAAAAGTCTCAATTGATTTGATTTCTAATACTTCCAGGAAACAGGGCAATTATATATAAGGTTCAATTTTCGGTTTATTTTCCTTTTCTTTCCAGCATCTAACAGGAGCAAAAATGACAAAAATATCAACCAATTTGCAAGGAAGACAATAACATTGCACTATATGCACCATCAGAGTATAAAATTAAGAAGACACTAATACTACCTGAGCCAGTGGGACCCAATAATAGCACATTACTTTTCTCTAGCTCAACACTATCATTATCGTCATTATCAATCTCAGCCTTGGTTGATTCTGCACCTGACCTGGTATTTAATCAACATGTTCAGCAAAGCAACATCAAAAGCACAGGCATCTAACTTAAAACAGTTACACCTATCAAAAAAACTTATAACAGTTACAAATACATGTATCATGGAACAGGAACTCTCTGAAAGACAAACCAGGTGAGCACTATCAATATGTGAAATCAAATAATACTTGTAGGGACCTAAATTGACTCAATCAGAAGACCATCAAGAACTAACTCTTTCTGCAAGGAGGCATGATGTATCCTTTTGTAATGGTTATAAACCGCCACGGAAAGCACCTGCCACATGAAACAGATGATGTCACTCCAAACCTTCTAAGAATGTGATATACTTGATTACTGGAAAAATGGTTAGTCACCTAAAACTCCATTAGTACCTATTTCATTGAAGAATCAAATAAATACTTAGTTTGGTTCCTGAGGAAAGAAAAAAGAAAAAAGAAACCACAAGATCTTCTAAATATTATATTTTTCATTAATTGAATCTCCACTCTGCTAAAGCCTAATTCACTGTAATTGTCTTAACTGACCCACAATCTTTTCCCTCTTTGGGAAACCAAACAACATGATCACAACATCAAAGTTTTCCTCCTATTTTTCTTTTAACTCGATTTTCAGCGACCAAACAGATAAAAAACTAATTCCAAATTAAATATAAACAGTCACCAAACCCCCTCTCGTCCTCTATAAATACCACTCATTATTAGAAAGAAAAAAAATAACCAGTTTTTTCCAAAAATTATGGGAAAGGAACAAAAAAAAAACCACCATGTGCCTCATATGCCTACTTCATTTAGCCAACCTGAATGTTTCACTTCAATTTTTTTTCAAAAAAACATTCAATCACATAGCAACAAGGTGTTCACAAGAGACCCTGGGGACCCAATAGAGTTCACTGCCCACCATTATCCCTACCTGTTCCTAACCTATTCTTCATCCTTCTGGCCTGGAAAGCCATTTCTCTGCCCAAAGACAAACCACTTCCCTGGCCTCCTCATCTTGACTGCTAAAAATTCTGTTCATTTCACCAATATACAGACCATACCACCAAAAGTGTCATACTTCGTGTGGTGTCATCTATGACATGAATGATGAAAATCATAACAATTGGTGTCAAATTAAGTCATACCCCAAAGCTGCCAATGTTGCTGAAGCTACTAATATGGGGATCTATAGATTCTATCCAATCCAATGCCACAACATCAAGGGGGGACAAGTCACCATCTAGGGACCTACACTGGCACAAACTAATCCAGAACCTTCTGCTCATAAATTTTCCTTTATTTTCTTTTCCTCGGTTTCCTCATAAACCAGACATAAGAACACTCAATTATCATTTGCTCAATAATAACACATTCATTTAACCCAAAGACCAACATTCTCACCACTCCTTTCAACCTATTAGCCAAGACTTTAGCAAGAAGATTGTACAACCTCCCACTAAGCTAATAGACCTAAAGTCTTTTAGATCTTCAGCATCCCCTTTCTTTGGAATTAAAACAAAAAACGTAGCATTCAAACTTCCTTTGGTCCTAAAACTTACTCAGTTTGTCTTTCACAAAATCCCAACTGATTTCAATGATAACACATTCATTTGCCTTTTTTTTTTTTTGATGAATAAAGCAAGAGAATGTTATAATATAAACAAGAGATGCTAACAAAGTGCCCCATAGTACACAGAAAGTACACAACGAACACCTCAAGGCACCTCCAAAACGAGAGGATCACCAAAAAATAACCCCCTCTTCAATAGGAGCTCAATCAGTCCACGAAATCTACTACATACGGGGAACAAAAAACTAAAACAAACTTAGACCAAGTCCAAAGATTACAAAAAAGGGAATGTTTTAGTCTTTGAACAGAGTGCTCCTTATTCTCAAACGATCTACTATTTCTTTCCTTTTAGATTGTCTAGAATAAATGTAAGGGAGTTGCCCACCATGCTTTTTCCATGGGTAAATGTCAACCTAAAAGCATCTCTCTGAACAAATAGAAAAGCAACCAATACACAACAAAAAGGGAAAACAAAATATGCCACAAGACCCTTGTCTTGACACAATGGATAAGTATGTAATCAATGGAATCTTCATCAACCTGACAAAGGAAACATCTATTTGCCAAGGATCATACCCTCTTCTTTAAATGATCCAAAGTTAAAACCATTGTCTAAGTAACCTCCCAAGCAAAAAAGCCTACCTTTGGTGGCACCCAAGAGTTCCAAAACACACTTGTCGGAAACAAAGTTGTACTTCCCAATTCTAAAGCTGAATAGAGGGCTTTAATAGAGAATTTACCATTTTTTGAGCCTGTCAAAATTACCTTATCTTCCTCTTCTTTGTTGACTCTCCTCCTTTGCAAACTCAAAAGGAACTGCTCCACTCTTTTTTTTTATATATAGGTAAATAAGAATTGTATTAAAAGAAAGAAAGTATACATGCCATATACAAAGAAAACAAAAGGCAAAAAAGGTGTGAAGACACAAAAACCCTCTACCGCCCTACCTAGAGCCTACCCAATCCACAAAGTCTAACAACAATAAAGAACCACCCTCAATATACGATCTAACTTAATCCCAAAATAGATACAAGAAAATATTTTTAATTGTTTGATCTGTGCTTTCAATGTTGTCAAAAGCCCTCCTATTCCGTTCCCGCCATAAAGCCTAAAACAGACACAACAGAGAAACCTTCCAAGCCTTTTTCCTCTTTTTACCAATAAAGGACCCATGCCAACTCAAAAGGACCTCTCTAACTGAACAATTCAACACCCACTGGATACCAAAGAGTGCAAATATCAACTGCCACAACAAACGAGCTTTCAAACAATGAATGAGTATATGGTCACTTGTTCCGTCTTCTATCTTACACAAGTAACATCTATTAGGAATCCTCCATTCCCCTTTTTTAACTGATCCAAAGTCAAAATCTTGGCCCAAGTTACTTCCCAAGCAAATAAGCAAATTCTCAAGGACACCTAAGAATTCCAAACTATACTATGGGGGAACGACTCTACTCTCCAATTGGCCAAAGAGGAGTAGAAAGACTTAACAGAAAAAGTACCATCCTTTGTAGGCAACTAAACCATGACATCATCAATCTCCATGGAAATGGGGTGTGCTAACAACCTCCCAAAGAAGGCTTGTACTTCATTTACTCTACTATATTCACCTCCTAACAATTTAGAAGCCTAGAAAAGCAAGTGACTGAACAACTCCCTTCTTTTGACGGGTTCCAAACATCTACCACACAAACTTCCTTAGAAGCAACAATGACAAAAAAAAAAAGGGAAGATATTACACAGCGACTATCACCACAACACTTATCCTTCAAAAATCTAACCCTTTACAAATCTCAGTCCTTTTTAATGACTTTCCATAACACTCAATTATAATTATTTTATTTTATTTTTGGATAAATTAACACTCAATTATCATTTGTGAGGCCATTCAAAGACAAGTGGTTCATTTAAGCTAGTTGCTTATGTGACTTGAATTTATTTCAAGGCTAAAAATTAACCTAGAGAAAAGTGAATTTTTCCCAATAGGGAGAGTGGCTAATGTTAAGGATTTGGCTCTTGGGTAGGGATGTAAGGTTGGGAAGCTTCACCACCTACCAAGAACTGTCATTAGGGGATCCATTTAGAGCATAATTAGGTTGGACAGTGTAGAAGAGGGATTAAGTAGAAGACTTCCGTTATGGAAATGTAATATATCTTGAAGGAGAAAGATTGGCCCTTATTCGAAGTCCTTGTTCAATCTACCTCTTTATTTCATGTCCCTGTTTAGCATGCCTAGAAAGGTCAGATTGATGATTGAGAAAATTCAAAGAGACTTCCTTTGGGGGAGGAAAGGCTTTAGAAGAAAAGATTCATCTAATAAAATGATTGGTTGTTTGCAAGGGCCAAAGAGAAAGGTAAGAAGGGCCAAGAAATAAGGAATCTTTCTTCTCTTAATAAGTCTCTACTTGGAAAATGGATTTAGAGATGCGTCAAAAGGTGAGCTTTTTTGGGAAAAAAAGGTCATTCAAGGTAAATATAGGGAGGAAAAGGTGGGTTGGTGTTCTTATAAAGTAAGAGAAGGACAAGGGTTAAGAGTTTGGAAAACCATTAAGAAGGTTGGGACTTGGTTGACAGTAGAGTATCCTTTGAGGTAGGAGATGGGAGGAGGGTAGGGTTTTGGAAGGATGAGTGGTGTTGAGACAAATCCCTAGCCATGGCTTTCCCTTCTTTGTATGCCTTAATTGTGTCAAAAGAGGTTAGGGTGATTAATATTTGGGAAAATATGGGTGATGATGGGGATATTGGAATCCTCGTTTCATTATACATTTAAATGATTGAGCGCTAGACTATGTAGTGGATTTTTCTCAAGGATTCAAGGAAAGTCCATGAAGAACGACGTGAAAGATAGAGTGGTTTGGATGGGATCTAGAAATGAGGTCTACTCCATCAAATCTTTTTATTCCATTTTGAAATTGAGACATGCAATTCCCTTCCTTGTGGCCATCATTTAGAATGCTTAGGTCCCTTCAAAAGTGTATATTTTTGCATGGGAAGCTAATTGGCGTAAAGAATTGACCATGGATCCGATTCAAAAGAAGGGGTGGACATTGGCAAATAGATTTGTTCTTGCTTTTTGGCAGCTTTTGTTCTCTTTAATCAGCATTGATTGGGTCCTTCCTTCATCGGTAATGAATACTATATTAGGATGGCATGATTTTTTTGTGAGAAGGAAATGTAAGAAGGTCTGAAAAGCGGCTCCCCTTTGTATTTTTTGGACAATTTGGAAGGAACAAAACTAAAGAGTGTACGAAAGTAAGGAGCAGATGGCTCAAGCCCTGAAACACTTATTCCTTAGTAATCTTATGTTTTGAGGTAGCATGTACATAGAAGAAGGCCCAATGTCTCTTATTGACTTTGTAGATTGAGTGGGTTCTTGGTGAGGGAAGGAATGGTTGTTTTTGTTTGTCCACTCTCTCTAGGGCAGTACCTTTTTGGTACCCTTTCTACAAGTCCTGTGTAGGGTATGCCTTGGTGTATAGCATCTTGTTTGATATTTATAAAATTTATCCATTTACTTATCAAAAGTAACACATTCCTTCTCATAATTCACAAGAAACAGACACTATCCTAATGAAAAACAAAAAACTTTTTCTTTTCTTAGCTTCTATTTTCCTCAGCAAACAAACTTACCAAAAACAATCCAAAATCACAATTCATGCAACAATCATAGATTTTTCTTCTTGTAATTTACCTCTCACCAACACTATCAATGTACTAAAACTACAACAACAGCATAAAAATCAAACCTTCTTGGCTTGTTCCTGTCCAATTACGAACTCATCAAGTCCCTTACAAATCTCCTTGGGTGTCGGCAACTCCCTCCCCAAATTCGCCCCGCCCCACCCACTCCCACCGCCGGGGGCACCACCGCCAACCACCACAACCCCCTCATCCCTCACTCCCGCCTCCCCTTCTCCACCTTCTCCGCCTCCATACAACCTCAACTTCTCCCATATCGGCACGCCCCTGCCGCCGCCGCCACCTCCCCCGCCGCCGCCGCCGCCGCCGTCTTTATCCTTAAACCTTCCAATCTCGATGAAGCTCCCCTGCAGCGGGGCGAGCTTGAATGGCCGGAAGTAGAATGCCGTGCGGCAATTAGGGCAAAGATTCAAGGCCTGGTATACTCCCGGAGGCTCCGCGGCGGTGATGGAGAGTGGGCGGTTGGAGAAGAGAATGGACATCTGGCTGGAGCATCGGGGGCAGTTGACGTCAGCCCTAATGTGATCGTAGGTGTCTCCGGAGTATTTGTCGGATTTGTGACGGCGCTGATGAAACCCTGGAGACAGTGGCGCCGGCGGCTGTGGCGGTTGTATGCGGTGGCTGAAACGTGCCACTGAGATCTGCCTTAGGGTTTTGCAACGCTTGATCAAGATTGAAGCCATTGTTGCTATGGAGCGTTGAGAAGCTTCCAAAACATTAAAAATTTAAAACTGAACTCCATTCACGGAGGGACGGGGAAGATAGACATAAGACGTCAGATTTGTCGCTTATGTGGGTCCCGAATGAACCGATTTGCGCGGCCACATCATCATCTGATGTGTCACCACCTGGGGTTAGGTCGGATTCGCAGCAAACATGAAGACTTAACCTAACCCCAACCAAAGCGAACCTCTAACTCAATATGTTCAACCACGGTTGATTTTGGGTGAACCTGTACAAGGATGAAAATATCGGTAATTATGGATATATTGGTATTTCGATTTTATGGATATATCCGATATATCGGTGGATATTTTGACATAAAATATAGTAAACCTAAAATTGACCAAAACTTATAAAAATATAAAATAAAACTTTTAGAAATGGAATTAAAGTATAATAGATATTTTAAAGTTATTTTATTAAATAAATTAATGTGTATATATATATATATATATATATAATATTGTACGTGTCAATAAAAATATAAATTTGATAAGTGTATATTGATTATTAAATTATATTAAATATTATTTGATCATTATATTGTGATATTTGATTATAATATATTTATGGATATTTTAACACAAAATATCTGTAAACCTAAAATTGATCAAAACTTATAAAAATATAAAAAAAAACTTTTAGAAATGAAATTAAAAACATAATAGACATTTTAAAGTTATTTTTTTTCGAATAAATTGATATATATATATATATATATATATATATATATATATATATATATATATATATATATATATATATATAATATTGTACATGTTAATAAAAATATAAATTTGATAAGTGTATATTGATTATTGAATTATATAAAATATTATTTGATGATAATATTGTGATTATAATATGTTTAATTTTAAAATCTATTTAATATTAAAATTATGATATATTATAAAATAAATGATGATAAATATATAAAATATTAATATATCAATAATATTAAAAACACTATGAATAAAATTATGATATTTTTTACTAATCAATTAAATGAAAAATTTTCATTTAATTATAAAATAATTATAATTAATTTGTTATTTAAAGTGTTTTTTTAATATTTTATTTATATCCTAAGTTTTGATATATATTTCTTTAGTGCGTAATATTTATCAAAGGGCACGTTTGCCCTAGTGGAACTGAGCCTGAAATGGAAACCTTTTGTTGGGGGTTCGAATCCCCCCAACAGCAGGAAGAAAAAAGCTCCATTTTGACTGTTGACCAAGCGTTGACCAGCGATATATCCCTGTATGTCGCACCCACCGACACATCGATATTTCGTCGAAATTAGGTATTTTCTTCCTTGGTCCTAATAGGTTTTTTTTTTGTTTTTTTAAAATTTTAAAAACATATATAAATTATAAATATTATAAAAGCACTAAAATAATTAGAAAATTACTTAAGCTCTTTAATCAAACCCAAATGAAATTAAATTCAAATAAAGAAAATTCAACTCAAAAATGAAAATAATTATTCATAAATTGAATTAGGTTAGGTGAAGAGACTCAAATTACACCCTCACAGATATAAAACTAAAACTAAAACTAAAACTATCTTGTTTGGACACAGAAGTTTTGATTTTATTTTATATATCTCTAAAATTTTCGTTTGTTATTGTCGTTTTTGTAACTAAATTCAATTTTTGTAAATAATGTTTAACGAATGTGTAGACCCCCTTTTGCGGACGACTTAGGGAATTGAATTTTTTTTCCATTTCTTTGAAGTGGGGGAGACCTCTTTCTGTAGAAAAAAACCGGTTGCATGGACGTGTGGCTAACAAGCATGGCTAGTCATGGTGGTGGTTTGGAGGGTGACGCATCGGCGGAATGATGCACAGTGGAGCAGGTAATGGCTTGTGGGGGAAGACAGGAACAGGGGTGGGAGATATTTAGCTGAAACATTTTCCTTTGAGAGAGAAAAATGAGAAAAAAACGGGAAAAGAGGCTAGTTACAGGGAAGTTTGGGGGAAGTATGGTTCAACTTGAGGAAAGCAAGGAAGTTTGGGAGGAGTATAGTTCAGCTTGAGGAAAGCAAGGGAGATGAGCGTATTAGGGTTATCTACAAAATGAGAGATATTTTGAAGGGATTCGGAGAGCTTGAGGAGCAAGTTTACTGAAGAAGGTAGAAAGTGTAAGAAGTCGACCCAGCTTTTGAAAAACCCAGGTATGGTCACTGTATATTTTGTCATTTCTTTCCCCTGTGTTTGTGGACTTTGAGTTTTATCTATTGATTTGGGTGTGAATATCAGACGGCTATGCATTGCTTGTTGCCATTTATGCAGTCAATAGACTAGATCTTGCTATATTCATCTATGTCCCTTTTGTTCTTCTTTGATACGCATCCTGAAAAAGGGCTTATTTATGATGTGTGACATATGAGAATCACGTTTGTGCTCCCTACTTTATTTACCTGCCCTTGGCCCTTTGATCAAAACGTGGAACGTGAGACTATGATTGATTTATTATGCTTCTTTCACTTATGCTTTGTTCTCTTGTTGCATTTTTCTTCTTTCTCCTGTTTTTGATGTCCACCTGTGGAGAGCTGGACACGATGAATATAGAGCGTTAAGAGTTTTTGAGTGTTTATGGACATGGAGTTCTGGAAGAAATGAGTTTGTAAGGCTCTTTGGCACACCTCTTATGAGCATATCCATGAGTCCCCGCCAGAAATTCAGAGAAGCTTTTTTGTGAGTAAGGTGGCAAGCAGACAACAATCAGTGCAGTGCGTTTGGCTCCTGAGGTTTGTGAAGCTTACGTGGGTACAACCCTACTGGAGCTATTTGTGACTATTTGTATGGGCTTCCTTGAGTTGAGGAATCGGTCTTCATGAGATGAAATCAGGCTATTTTGAGTGATGAAGGCAATGAGAAGGTCTAAGACTCGCTACCAATTTGCTCTGGTCACCTTAAAAAAGTTATCTGCTGCCCCTACGGATCCCTCAACCATTTTAGGATTGCCATAATCAGCGCGCCATAACATCTTGCTTGGGTGGCTTGAAAAGCTAAGTTCTATGTCAAGTTTGCCAAGACAAGAAATGAACAAATGCCTTCCTTTGTGGACACGCCCTTCTCTGGGCTGAATGTAGCTGACAGTGTGGCCTTGGTGCAGTTTGCAGAATGCCACACCCAAGTATATGACCATCTAAGTTCCTTCCAATATTTATGATAATATCCCAAGTTCACCCACCAAAGTGTATAGGAATCATGCAAATAGGACTATCTTTCCTGTACTCATTTTTCACTAATCCATATCACCTAATATCCTTAATCCCACGCACTTGGATACTCCCACTCAAAATACCCCCAAGCACCACTTCTCTCTCTACACCACATACTCTTCATGCACACCGTTTTCTTGCCAACCTACACCACCCAATATCACTAATCTCATGCACATGGATACCAACCCGACGTCATACTCCCACATGCCCTTCACCCATGACTCTAACCTACCTTACTCACTTCTCCACCTTTCAATACTCATACCCACTGCTCACTCCTTCATAGCCATTTTCATACCTGTACACACCATCCAGGCATATACCTATCCAACCGCACCTCATACCCATTTCTCTTTCTAAACTCTCATCCATGCAAACTCATTCCCGTCCATGCAAGCCCATTCCCATTCCCATGCAAACCCATTCTCATTCCCATGCACATACCCCTCACTTCCACTCACATCCCTCATACCCATTTCTCTCTCTCTAAACTCTCATCCATGCAAACCCATTCCCATCCATGCAAGCCCATTCCCATTCTCATGCAAACCCATTCTCATTCCCATGCACGTACCCCTCACTTCCACTCACACCCCTCATACCCATTTCTCTCTCTAAACTCTCATCCATGCAAACCCATTCCGGTCCATGCAAGCCCATTCTCATTCCCATGAAAACCCATACTCTCCATGCTCGCCATACCCACTTCCCACTCGCGCCTATCGTCGAAGCCACCTCATTTCATCATCTTTCCATTCCCCATGAATGAGTATACTCATTCCATACCCATCCTTCATGCTACGCATACCCTATTCTTACTCATGCATGCAAGAACTATGCACCCATGGCTGCCATCCACACCCACTGATAAGAGAGAATCATTTGATTCTCCATAAGATTTGCTATATCCCAATTCGGTTCCATAAAATCTGGTTGTATAACTGTAAATATATGTAGATATGTTTTCAATATTTGTATTTCAAACCTTTCATATTTTATAGGATCACATTGTTGTAATTTATTCTATATATATTTGATGTTATCTCCTGCAGATGACAAGAAGGATTTCAGTCATTATACATTGTTTCTTAAACATTTTTATGGTATTAGAGCAAGGTTTTTTTCCTTTGATTCTAACCATGATCGATTCGGCTTCTTCATTTTATTCTCTTTCGCTTAACACAATGGTGCCTATGCTCACCATTAAACTGACTTCCTTAAATTACTTATTGTGGAAAAATCAGTTTGTTCCACTGTTAGCTAGTCAAAATTTGTTTGGCTATTTGGATGGAAGCATCGGGGTTCCCTCAGCCACAATTCTTACCACTGATGGCACCACCAAGTCAAATCCAACGTACACTTCTTGGCTACATACTGATCAGACGTTTCTCAGTTTACTCTACTTTTCTCTTACCGAGGAGTCTATGAGTGAAGTATTGGGTTTACATCATTCTCATGAGGCTTGGCGCGCTCTTGAAGTCTCATTCTCGCACCGGTCAAAGACTCGTGAACTGCAACTCAATGATGAACTCAAACTGATGCAACGCGACTCTTGGTCCATTGCTGAGTTTTCCCGCACCTTCAAAGGTCTTTGTGATCAATTAGCTACGATCGATCGTCCCATTGACGACACATATAAAGTTCACTGGTATTTACGAGCATTGGGGCCTGACTACAAGATCTTCTCCACCACCATGATGTCACAACTTCTGCTGCCCTCCTTTGCCGAGATTGTTCTGAAAGCTTTGAGTCATGAGATTTTTGAACGGTCGGTTTCCCACTCGTCTTCTAACTTTGCTTATTATGTGCAACAGACTTCCAAATCTATAGGGGCTAAGAAAGGGAAGAATCGGCCTCCCACTTCGTCTAGCTTTTCTGCAAATTCAAAGTCATCATCCATCGTTCACTACCAGTTGTGTGACAAGGATGGACACCTAGCTAAATGTTGCTGGAGCTTCTTGAAACTCAAGAAGAAGCAGTCGGCTAATATTGCTGAAACTTTTTCAACCTGCTCGATTCAAGACTTGAATGACTCTGAATGGTTTCCTGATTCTGGTGCAACATCCCATATGACAAGTGACACCGAGGTTGTGGATCAACCGGCTCTCTACTCTAGTAATGAATGTGTTATGGTTGGAAATGGTCAGTCTTTAGCAATTTCTCATACTGGTTCCATTTCATTTCTTATTCCGTCTAGTTCTCTTCTTTTATCAAATGTCTTAGTTGTTCTTGGCATTAAGAAAAATCTTATTTCGATTAGTCAACTTACTAAAGACAATAATTGTCTTGTTACCTTCTTTAACTTTGGTTTTACCATACAGGATCAGGTCACAAGAACTGTACTGGGAGTCGGAAGATGTGAAAATGGTCTCTACGTGTTAGATCGTTGTCATCATGTCTTTATGTCCACTACTTCTCCTTCACCGCGAGCCTCTGTTTATTTATGGCATGCCCGCCTTGGTCATCCCAATTATCTTACTGTCGCTTCTCTTTCTAGATTATGATATATTTCTTATAGTAATAAATTGGTGAACATTGATTCTGAAATTTGTGTTGGTTGTAGACTTGGCAAAAGCCATCGTTTACCTTTTTCTCTAAATGATGAACGTTGTGTCATGCTTTTTGATCGCTTACACTGTGATTTATGGGGTCCGTCACCAGTTCTCTCTTTTACTAGATATAGATACTATGCGGTATTCATTGATGATTGTACCATATTTAGTTGGATATTCCTTTTAAAACAAAAATCTGATTTTTTTGATACCTTCATCCATTTACAACGTTATATTGAGACTCAATTTTCATCCAAAATAAAATCCTTTCAATGTGATGGTGGAACCGAATTTACAAATAATAAATTTCGATCTCACGTGCAATCTTGTGGCATTGTTCTCCGTTTGGCATGCCCCTACACTCCTAGTCAAAACGACATTGTCGAACGCAAGCATCGCCATGTCACAGAAACGGGTCTTACTCTTATGTTCCATGCACGTGTACTGCTCTCTTTGTGGGTTGAGGCCTTCTCAACTGCTGCCTTTCTCATTAACTGACCCCTGTCACCGTTACTTGACGACAAAACTCCTTATAAGCTCTTGTTTGGTAAGCAACCAGATTACTCTATGCTTTGCACTTTTAGGTGTCTTTGCTTCCTTTATTTGAAAGATTACTCACCACATAAATTGTCTCCAAAATCTAATTCTTGTATATTTTTAGGTTATAGTACACTTCATAAAGGATTTCGATGCCTCGACTGAAAGACACATCGTGTCTATGTTTCTAGACATGTGCAGTTTTATGAAAATACTTTTCCTTATCATGATGATTCTGTAAAAAATTTACAAACCAACATTGACTATACCCATTTTTTTGAATGTCTGGACTATGTGTCTAGTTCTTCTACTATTGGTTCTTCTCATTGGTTTTTGAGTTCACCATGTTTGCCTTGCAATGATTCTCCACACCTGTCCTCGGATCCTCTCCCTGATTTGCAAGGTCCTATTTCTATGGAACCCCTCTCGGATTCTGCAGCTTCAGACTCAATTTTCCCATCGCCGGTGTCTTCCGCTCCTCGTGTGATCACTTCCAGCCACCCAATGATTACCAGAGGAAAAATCGGTATATTCAAACCACGGTTATATCATGATATGAATGTTTTGTCTTTTTCTCAAACTTTTCAAGCACTTCTTGCTCTCAAAGAACCTTGGGGTTTTAAGTCTACTACAAAACACCCTGAATGGCTCTCGACTATGGATAATGAGATTCAAGCTTTGAAGACAAATGATACATGGGTTCTTGTACCTCGTCCTCCCAAGCATAATGTGGTAGGCTGTCGTTGGATTTTCAAAACCAAACTTCGATCGGATGGGTCCATTAAGCGTCACAAGGCACATCTTGTGACTCAAGGATTTTATCAGATTCATGGTCTTAACTTTGGTGACACATTTAGTCCTATAGTGCGCCCTGCTACAATCAAAATTATTTTGTCATTGGCTATTACTTCTGGATGGCGTCTACATAAGCTAGATGTTAAAAACGCCTTTCTACGTGGTTTTCTCTATGAAGAGGTGTATATGGAACAACCGCCTGGTTACACAAATCCATAGTTCCCTCAGCATGTTTGTCACCTAAAGAGGGCTCTTTATGGGTTGAAACAAGCTCCTCGAGCTTGGTTTCATCGTTTTAGCTCCTTTTTGCTCAAACTTGGATTTCTTTCCAGTCAGGCTGATTCTTCATTATTTGTCTATCACTCCTCGGTTGGAACTATTTATTTACTTCTTTATGTTGATGACATGGTCATAACTGGAAGTAATTCTTCTATGGTTCAAACCCTCATTACTTGACTTTCCAAGGAATTCTCCATGAAGGATTTAGGTGATCTTCATTATTTCCTCTGCGTTGAAGTGCAAGCTAATGAGAAGGGTTTGTTTCTCAGTCAAACGAAGTATGCCCTTGAACTGTTGCAACGTGCTTCAATGATTGATGCAAAGCCTATTTCTACACCTTGTGTTGTCGGTCAACATATCTCAACTAAAGGAAAATTGTTCTCCGATCCTACTATGTTTCATTCACTTGCAGGTGCTCTTCAATACCTGACTATCACCAGGTCGGATCTCTCCTTCAGTGTGAATTCTATTTGCCAATTCATGCATGCTCCCACCGAGGACCACTTTGGTGCTCTCAAGCGCATTTTGCGCTATGTCAAAGGTACTCTTCATCATGGACTTCAACTCCATCAACAATCCACTCATGATATTCTTGCTTACTCTGATGCAGATTGGGCAGGCTGTCTTCATACACGTCGTTCCACTACTGGCTACGCTATTTTTTTTTTGTACCAATTTGGTTTCTTGGTCCTCTAAGAAACAAAGCACTGTCTCTCGATCAAGTGTCGAAGGAGAATATCGCTCTTTAGCTGTTGCCACTACTGATATTGCCTAGATTGTTCAACTACTTCGGGACCTCCATGTTACACTCTCAACAACACCTAAAATTCTTTGTGACAATCAAAGTGCAATTTTTATGGCAGTCAATCCGGTTACTCGCCCTCGCTCAAAACATATTGCGATTGACTACCACTTTGTTCGTGAACTTGTTGCTAATGGCACTTTGAAAGTTGATTTTATCCCTTCACATCTACAACTTGCTGATTCATTGACCAAAGGCGTCACCAAGCCTCAGTTCTTTCTCTTCCGAAGCAAGCTCAACGTTATCCCTCTCTCACGCTCACCTTGCAAGGGGGTGATAAGGGAGAATCATTTGATTCTCCATAAGATTTGCTATATCCTAATTCAGTTCCATAAAATCCGGTTGTATAGCTATAAATATATGTAGATATGTTTTCAATATTTGTATTTCAAACCTTTCCTATTTAATAGGATCACATTATTGTAATTTATTCTATATATATTTGATGTTATCTCCTGCAGATGGCAAGAAGGATTTCAGGCATTATACATTGTTTCTTAAACATCTTTACCCACTTCTATGCCCATTTTTCAATCTTCTCCTGCCCATCTCCATGCATACCCGTATGACCCATCTCATCATCCATCTCATGGCCCTCCACATCCTCCATAATACCCATGCATATCACCACCCTTCAATACCCAACTTCCTTATTTTCTTCCCCAACACATTTTCTTTCTCTACACCACATATTCATTTTTTTTTTAAAACACCTATGAGACACATTTCTATCTCATCTCTCTTCTCCATTTCATCGCTGCCATCATCAATGTGTAGTCTTTGCTCCTCATCGTCAGTTTGCCACCCCAAGACCTTCAACTTTAAAATTTTAAAAATGGGGTAAAACCTTTCTTTGATCTTTAAGGTGGATATTTTGAGTAATGAGTTTTGTTGGTGGGCTCCCAAAGCATTGAGTTGTGAGTCTAAGTTGGTTCATGTGGGCCTTAAGCCCTATTCTTTGAGTTTAGGTTTGATTAGTTTATATTGGGTTTTGTATGATTGGGCTTCACTACAGGCTACTAGGCATGTTTTTAAATTGCTCTAAGCCTTTGTCTGTTAGGTGTAAACCCTAATGGGCCCAGCATTTGGCCCTCTCAAGTCTTCATTTTTTTTAATGATACAAATGTAATTTTTTTATAAAAATTTCATCCTCAAATAACCTTTCAAAATTCACTTTCTATTCATATATTCCAAATTTCAAATCCTTTTACGAAATTCCAATTTTCAAAGTTTAGTTTACAAAACTTTAATTCTTGAAAATTTAATTTTCCAAAACTCCATTTTTAAATTTAATTATACAAAATACCATTTTCGAAATAATTTCCTAAAATTTGATTTTAAATTTAGTTTATAAAACTTTGATTCTCGAAAATTCAACTTACCTAAACTTCGTTTTTTTTAAATTCAATTTTCCAAGTTTCCATTCTTGAAATAATTTTCTAAGGTTCTAATTTTAAGTCTAATTCTCTGAGATTCAAATTTTTAAAATTTAATTCTCCAACAAAATTCCACAATTCCGAATTTAATTTTTTTTTTTAAATGTCACCTTCAAATAAATTTTCGCAACTCCATTTCCTTTCAAATCAAATCTTCAAAATTCCCTTTTCTTAGACTTAATCCTCAAATTTCCACTTTCAAATAATTTTTCAAACTTCCGATTTCTGAATTTAATTTCCAATTCCCACAATTCCAAATTTTCACACTTATTTATTTAATCATTATTATTTTCGTTATTATTATCATTATTCCATTTATTTATTTCCTTTAAAAATTCTAATCATTAAAGTTCAATTTTTCAAAATTCCGTTTCCCAAATTTAATTTTCAAATCTCAAAAATTTCACTATTCACGTTCATTCGTTTAAATATTACTTTCGTTATTATTATTATTATTATTCCATTTATTTATTTATTTCTTTTAAAAATTTCAATCATTAAAGTTCAATTTTTCAAAATTTCGTTTTCCAAATTTAATTTCTAATATCCAAAATTCCATTATTCACATTCAATTGTTTAATGATTATTTTTGTTATTATTATTATTATTTCATTCATTTATTTATTCACTTATTCATATATTTAAAATCCCCTCTCTAAATAATTCTTCAAATTTCCAATTTCTAAATTCAATTTCCAATTTCCAAAATTCTCATCTTCGTAATTATTTATCTCATCATTATTATTTTCGTTATTCTATTCATTTATTTATTCACTTGTTCATTTATTTAAAATTTCATCCCTAAATAATTCTTTAAATTTTCAATCCCTAAGTTCAAATTTCAATTTCTGAAATCCTAACTTCCGCAATTATTTATCCAATCATTATTATTTCGTCATTATTATTATTCCATTCATTTATTTATTCACTTATTCATTTATTTAAAATTCCGTCTTTAAATAGTTCTTCAAAATTCCGATTTCCAAATTTAGTTATCTGAAATTCCAATTTTTCAATTTCCGAACTTAATTTTCAATTTTCAATATTCCAATTCTCGCATTTATTTTGTCACCTATTTATTATTATCATTATTATTATCATTTTATGCATTTATTTCTAAAAATTCTGCTTTCAAATTATTTCCAAGATTTCCAATTTTTATAATTCAATTTTCATAGTTTCTACTTCTCAAATAATTTTCAATTATGATTTCTTTCAAAATTTAATTTCCAACGTCCCAATTTTTGTAATTTAATTTTTTTTAAAAATCCCAAACTATCAAATAATTTTCAAAATTCCAATTTCTTTCAAATTTAATTTCTAAAATTCTCATTCTTACATTTAATTTCTAAAAATCCAATTTTCAAATAATCTCTAAGACTCCAGTTTTCAAATAAATTTCAAAAATCCAGTTTTAATTCCTGTTTGGTGATGCATGTAATATGTTTTGTGCTCCTTACTGTACACTGACCCCATTTTTATGATAGCGCATTGCTTGTTCGTGGCCTAGGTACGCATCCACTCCCATTCAAGTCATTCTCTATGGACGTTTTGATTCCCATATGTGTATGATCAATTTGAGTATCCATTAATTTTCCTATTGAATGTCACGTCAGCTCCATTTTATTAGTATAGACCTGACTTTAGAGACTTAGAGGGATACTACAGTCTTTACCGTACCTTCCCGATAAATAACTTGACCCCCGAGCCCGATCCGGTTTTTCACATACCACTTTTTCCAAAATAAGGAGTCACACTTAGGGTTTTCTTTTTTATTTTGTTTACCCTTTTAAAAATAAAACAAAAATAAGTGGTGACTCCAAGTCATTTTTTAATAAATAAAACCATTTTTCAAATAAAAATTGAGCTCGCCATCGAGTGGAAAAGCATTAGCCAAAATGTGGGGTCCACATAATGTTATAAGTAATTTCCCAAGACTATCAAATGCTATAGTAAAGAAATTAAAAAAAAAATTAACAAAAAATTCAAATTCTCATTTTTAACCAAGGTTTGAGTGAAAATCTCATATTTATCTTGAAGAAAAAATGTTTTTTCAATTTAGAAAACACCCTAAAAATATTTATTTAGCATTCTCGGAGATAAGAGGTTATTTAACTAGTTCCAAAATGTTATGAGAGGTTATTTCTCAATTCAATTGATTAGGTCTTTCTACTAGAGGATCGACTAAGATCGCTCAAAATGTTCTCCTTCTTCTTGTATTTGGTGTCTAGCCAATTGAGGTTCCATTGAGGACCGATCAAGGCCAAAACTTGCCAGTGGTTAACTATAAAGGATTAAATACCTGAAATGACTTCCTAATCGATTAAACAAGAGTTCTATCAATCGAGTGCTTTTTGCCCAATTTTAGGTGCCTAAATGGATTTTCTATCAATTGAAGAACACTTATACATTTATAAATAAGAGAATATTTGCAATAACTTGTTTATCTACCCCTTTCTCTCATCCATAAGTCTCTATTCAAGTGCATTTATTATTTCACTTACAAATCCTTTTTGCGTACCTTCTTGTATTCATCATAGTTTTTCTCTGTATTCACCAAAACTTAGTGCTATGACCAGGTGTTGTAAAATCTCATTTATTAATTGAATGTTAAGTAGTCGAGACTTCAAGTTGGTATTGAACTTGAAGGTAGTGTAG
Organism: Vitis riparia; assembly: GCF_004353265.1. Classification (NCBI taxonomy): domain Eukaryota; kingdom Viridiplantae; phylum Streptophyta; class Magnoliopsida; order Vitales; family Vitaceae; genus Vitis; species Vitis riparia. The sequence continues at coordinate 614,585 of NC_048442.1, read as the reverse complement.
TACCAATTGAACCATAAATCAAAGTGTACAAGATTGAAGATTGGTTTGAAGTATTGGCTAGTGGAACCATTACTTTGAAAAGAGATTGAGAGGAGTAGATGTAGACGGGATTATCAAACCATTATAAAAAGAGTTTGCATCCCTCTTCCCTCTTCCCTCTTCTATTTACTTATTTACTTCAATTATTATTTAATTTTAACCACCTAATTCACCCTCTGTCCCCCCTTCCCCATTTTACCTATTCATACCCAATTTGTAAATATAACTTTTCACCTTTTATCGGCCTAAAAAATACCTCATATCTTTTAAAACTTGTAGGTAATCAATCAAAATTAGTGTGACATAAAATCTGGGTTGCTTTTCAAATTCAAACATGAGAAAGGTTAAATTTATAAATTTGGTATCATCTCATCTATTTTAGTATATCAATTTTATAAGATAAGTGATAAGATATTTTATCCAATTTACTTTTTATATTTTGTGGGATATGACGATCTTAAGTCAAGATATGAGATGTATATATACATTCATTCATCATAATTTTTTCTTTCTCATCCATTTAAAATTTTTTTTTTACTATACATTTTGTGAACACAAAAAATGATTAAAAAAACATTAAATTTGTAGTTAAAAAATAAATAAAGATGTGTATAAAATATATAGTAAAATAATAAAATATTTTAATCATAAATATTATTAATAAAAAATTAAAAATACCGTACTAAATGACTTTAAAATGATATCAAACATGAGACAAATTTTATATTTTATAATAATAAATAGTATGATGTAATATATATATATATATATATATATATATATATATGAGAAAGAAGGAAAAAAAAAAAAAAGCTAGGCTGGTCCAATTGGATCCTACACCTTTCGGCCTAAACTTGAACTAACAATATTCACCTCATAATGGGCCGTACCAATTTGGACTCGGGCCCACTTGGTTTGGGTTGATAGTAAAATCAAGTAAACACATAAATAATCTACTATCAACTTGTTTTTCAGTATTTAACACAAATTTTATCAATCGATTAAATATCATATTTTAAACTCGATACAACATTGGGTAACAAATGTGCATTAAAAACTAATATGTTGTTTTTTCTATTTAGAAAAAACTAAATATTTTGGCTTTTTTTATTCAGTAAAAAGTTTATAATAAGTCATGAAAAAATAGAAAAACAAATAACCTAAATTTTGAAAACAAATTATTTTTAACAAAAAGTCAAAAAAATAAACGCGACCTTAGTCTGACTATTTACATTTGACTCAAGTATAATTTAAAGCTCGAACAATAAGAAAACTAGAAGTAAAAGTAATTATTACAACAACCGAATTTCATATTTGGATAAGACATTTTTAAAATACTTTTATCCACATTAAATTAAGAAAAAAAACACGAACCTTCCTCCTCCTAAGTTAAGTTTACAAGTACACGATACAAACACTTTTAAAATTTTATTTTAAGTGAAATTATTGGTTGTTAACATCTATAAATCGATAATTGAATTGTGATCATATAATTTTATATAAATTAAAAATAATTATAATAAATTATATATATTAAATTAAATTATAAAGATAAATATAAATATAGTAATTTTTTATTAAAAATAACATATATAATATTTAAATATAAAAATATATTTAAGATGAAAAGAAAATTATAGTATTTAATTTGATATCCTCACGTCAAAGTGTCAAACCAAGAGATGAAGAGCATTTAAAATGACATTCAAGTTGGGCCACTAATGTCGTTGGCAAGTGCACCAAGGCCCCACCAAGACGGCCCTTTAATTCTTGGTGGGCTGGTGGGTCCACTCTCATCTCAGTCCTTACCACCTCAGGAGTCACGTGACCGATGAGGAAGCAACAGAACATTAACACTGCCGTCAAGTGGGGATCACGTGTCTACCCTAGTTCCATCCTGTCCCCATCCTATTATTTTATATTTTCGCTCCATTTTATTTTATTTTATATGATATATTTTTATTTGTTCATATTAAATTTGAAATTCACTAAAAATATTAAATAAAAAAATTGGTTAACCAACACACTTAAAAAAAAAAATTAAATCTCGCCTAGAGTGTTCATAATTACATTATCTTTTATTCTGATATTATTATTTTATATTTAATATTATGTTATTTCGTAATTTTATGTCATTACTTTATATTTTTATTTTATTATTTTATACCTAATTCTCATATGTTTATATTTCTAGCATTAGCTGAGAATAATTTGGACTAAAAGTTTTATATCAAGAATAATATCTTTTTGTGATATTAAACTTAAAATTATTAAAATGAAAACAATATTTGGAAGAAAAAAAAACTAATCACGGTTTTGAAGTGATTTTAGAAAAGTTAACTGTTAACCCTTGTTTGGTAATGTTTTATTGTTTTTTGTTATCCAAGACAAAAAATTAGAAAAATTAAAAATTGTTTTATATTTTTTTGTTTTTAAAAATATAAAATATGGTGTTTTCAAATCACATCTTTTAGTTATTTTATATTATTTTTTAAGAATTATTTTTAAAAATAATTATATAAACATGTAAAATGATTAAAAATAAAAAATAAAAAAAATTATTTTTAAGACATATTTAAAATATTTAAAATATTTTATGTTTTTAAATAAATTTTTGTTCTATAAAACATTAGACAATAATTTTTAAAAACTATTTTTAAAACCGTTTTCGAAACCGTTACCAAAAAAGACTTGTTACTTGTTAAAAGTAGTTTTTTTTTTTTTTTCCAATTAAAAATCACTTTTAAACATATAAAGAACCACATGAAATGATTTTTTGAATCAGACTTGGTTAGTAATTCTTTTATAAATTACTTTTTTTTTCTTTTTGTTTTTTAAGTAATATATCATAGAAAATAGCATTAGGCTTTTTTTAAAAACAAAAAAATACCCAAACACCGCCTTTTTGTCCTATTAGAAGCTTTTGTATGATTGGCTATGAGGTAGAAGTGCTTTTACGAGAATCACTCTCAAATAAACCATCCTTGGTACCAAAAAGTGCTTCTCAAGGGCTTATTAATGAATACTACCACCTAATTTTGCTTTTATATTTATAAGATAAAAAATTAATTAAGAATGTATTTGATAGTAATTTTAAAAATATTTATATTTTTTTTAATGCTTGAAAGATACAAATTTTTTAAGTGTTAAAAGAAAATAAAAACACTTTCTATAATCATTATCAAACATATTCTAATAATACCCTAATAATATGATTAAGATGATCAAACATGAAAAAAATTATTAGAATACAAATAATGTGATTGGAGTATAAAACTTTGATAAAATATTTTTTCATTGCAATAAAATTTTTATTTCAAGAACAAACGTATGTTAATAATCTGTTTAAGTTCATTTTCAAAGATAATTATCAAATAGTTCTCGATAGTTGAAGGGTTTTCTTGACTTATTACATATGGTAATGCAAAAGAACTAAAAACATTTCAAATTTGTTTTAAACAATAATTTATTTTTATATTAACTTATGAAAAAACTATTTTTAGTTCAAAAATTGGCCAATATATTTTTTTTAAATTGTGAACTTAGTTATGTTCGGTTCTTAATTATTTTTTAAAATAAAATTCTATTAAAAAATTCAAATATAAAAGCAATTTTATTGGCATATTTTATTGAAAATAAATGAAATTTTATCCTGTCACCTTTTTAACCTATTTTTAGTACTTTGATTTGACCATTGGTTCAAATTTTATAAAACAAACTTTGAAGTAAAATTTCTCAAATATCTTCAAAATATGACAATCCTTAGTTTTGATTTTCGATTTTATAGAGATGTTTGCATAATTGTTCTTGATTTTTGCATACAACTGTGAAATGTGACAATTTTGAACTTCGATAATAAGTATTTTTCTTTGTATTTTAGTTTTATTTTTTATTTAGTAAATTATTCATTGTTTTTTTTAATAAGTTTGAAGGAAAAAGTGTTGAATTTTGAATGTAAAGGGACAAAATGTAAAACATACAAAAAATTGAAAAGGTGGAGTACATTCAACCAGAAAAGAAATTATGACTCCGTTATGAAAGTATTTTAAAAAACAACTTTAAAAATTAGTTTTTGAAAATTATTTTTGAAGTTTGTGTTTTGATGTTCTTATAACAAAAGTCATAGTGAAAACTTTGGATGTTCTAAACTTCTTTTTTTCTATGTTTTTAAAATTATTTTTTATATTTGTATAATTATTTTTAAAACAATTCTTTAAAAACAATTAAAAGTTGTTATTAGAAGACACTATATTTTTTGTTTTCAAGAATAAAAAAAAAAAAGCCTTATTTGGCAACTGTTTTTAAACAACAGTTATGAAAAAAATATTTTAAAAAATGTTCTATAATGTTTTATAAAATAAAAGTTTGTTCATAAATCCAAAATGTTTTTAACTTATTTTTAATATTTTAAAAAATAATTTTCATATTAATGTTTTTGTAGACCCCATTTTGGGGTGTATTCTTGCAGGTATTATTTTGCTAGGTGGATGGCTATGGGGGGGCCATGTGTTGCCCTAGGTTTGGCCATTAAAGAATCACATCAGTGGGTTGAAGATGCAATCTGTCAATGACACGTGTTATGGAATATTCTGAAACGGTTTGAAAGTGGTGGAGAGAGTTGCAGGCTGTTACACAAAGGAGCGTAGGAGGTAGTTTGGGAGACAAAGGGGAGCGTGGTTGATAGCTTGGGGAGCAAGATATGAGAGATAGGGAAAACTAGAGATGGGGTGATGGCTGGGAATAGGAGTAGAACAAGAGAGAGGTAGAGGTTCTAGGAAAAAAAAAAAAAAACCTGAGAGAGTTGCAGATTGGTATTGGGGTTGCTTAGGCAAAAGGAAATTAGTTGGGAATATGATAAGAATGAGATAAATATGGAGGTTTGAGAAAGAGTTTTTCATAAGATAGCTTGAGGGAAAGGAAGAGAAAAAAAATAGAGGAACCAGCTGGCCAGAGGAGGTGAGCAACCTTGGAGAGAACTAGAGAGAGGGAGGTTTAGAGTAGAGCTTGTAGTCAAACACCATTTTGCTTGAAGGGAGCTTTCCAAGTATGATTGTTGTAGTTTTTTTGTTTCTCACTTCCACATTGCTTTACTCTCATTTTCATATGATTTTCTAGGCATTGATATGTTGTTTGGTGTGGCCATCAGGGTTCACTTGTTTGCTTTGCTGGATCTATTTTTTATATGTGTGCTCTATTTTGGCTTTAATTTTTTGCTATTTTCGTTCTTTTTTCTCTTGTAAATACCTGATCTATTAATCCTTCCCTGAGTTTGATAAGTAAAATCTTGCTTTTGTTTCTTGCAGATTCCACCTACTCCTAGCTCTTTATCAACCCATGAAATAGGGCTAAGATTCATTGATGTTTGGTTTATTTGTTCATTTTATGCTTTGCTCCTGTTTTTGTTCTTCCCTGTATTCCTCTATTTTTGGTATCTCTAGGTGAGGATACAATAGCTATGATCAGGCAACATTTGAGAAGTCTACGTACTTCTGGTATCCATCACCATTTGGTTGGCATGTCGGAGAAGTATTGCATGGTACCAACAAGAAATGGGTCCACAGGAAGGAATTGAATCAAAACAAAGAAGTGGAAGAAAATAGAAGATGATGATCTAGTCAGATATCCGACTGCAACTCCATAGCTCCAGCATCCCTGCTGGAAACTTAACCAAAATTGGAAGCACATATCAAAATCGTAGCTTTGAAAAATAGAGAGATGTGCATATGTGATCAAACAAATCAACCTTCGTGAGAATGGTAATGAATCTTCCATTTTCAGCTATTTCGGTCGTCTTCAAACCGACAAGCCTCATCAAAGGAATGAATAGAGATGCGATACTTCTTCGGCCTGCCAAAAATTGGAGATAGAGCCAAACAACTCTAAAAGTGATCACAATGGAGTTTGTAATATGCGAGAAAACATATATCTATGTGAGTGAACCTGGAGCATGCTCATTTGGATTTGATATTTGAATTGAAGAAATGGTGATTTCATTGCTTGGTGGTGAGAGACAATGTGTTTGAGCTTAGATCGAAACCCTGGTTTCGGAATCTGATATCTCACACCACACACCATTTCTCCGTTTCTTTACCGGAGTGTTTCAAAAATGAAGATGGAGGGTTTTTTTTAGAGCGGGAAACGAGTGCAAGTGGACTTGTACTGTGATTTTATTTTTTAAAGCTAAATATTTGGGTCAAACAAACTCTCCACCAAAGCTTTCCTCTATCAAACCCAAATGTTCTCCAGCCAAACTATTTCCCCAACTTTCACACCTCGCCAAGCCACTACCTAACCCATTCCTCATACCCACAAGCGACATTACACTCAATGATGTAGTTGATTACTCCATTCAAAACTCAAAGCCATTGTTGCCAAGTGAAGTATAGTTTCAAACCATCTAATCTCTCCACCCCGACCCTACGTGCATATCATTCTGTACAAGACCTGGTTGCCTTGGTGCTAGCATTCAGCAAAGTTAGCATCGCTCAACATCATTTCGACTCAGAGTAGATGAAAGATTTTGAGAGTCGACACCTATTGGAATTCAAAAGTTAAGAATTGAACTTGCAGATGCTCTCTCTCTAGCGGAGAGAATGGAAATCCATCTTAATGATTGCAAAGAATCTGAAGTTTGAGTACTTATGAAATCATCATCCTCGCTCAAAATGCAATGGGAAGCACCACGAAAAATTGAACTTGGTAGCCAAACTGAGCAAACATTTCCATCAATTGTGTTTCATTTGGTTCGTATGGATGGTTTCAGATTTGTGATCATCCCGGTGGTGTCTAGTTTGGTTGTTTCATGCGGACCTCCATTAACAGCTTTCACAACTATGAAGATGATGTTAATATGAAAGAAATAACACTTGCTATATTGATGTAATAAGAGCTGACTTATATACATAGCTAGGAAAACTATTTATGGCAATGTACATCAATTTGTCTACAACTATGCATCAATTACAGATTTGTTAAAGTCAACACAGCAAACAACGGTTACAAGAATATACAAAATTGATTTTGAATGATCTTGCTTGATTGTAGGCTATCTGTTCAATCATTGCCTTGATCCTTGCAATCTGTCTTTGTCTTTATACGCCCCCACAAGATTGAGCTTCCATCAGCAAGCCCAATCTTGTTTCTCAACAGTTTGGTTCTTGGTCTTGACAATGGCTTTGTCAACAAATCAGCCAATTGGTCTTGTGTATGAACATGTCGAACTTGGAAGAACCACGTTGAACTAGATCACAAACAAAATGGAGATCATTTGTATGTGTTTCATGCGTGAATGTTGGACTGGATTGAAACTTAGATGCGTAGCACCGAGGTTATCACAGAGCAATAAGGAAACTGCTTTAAGTGAAAAATCGAGCTCGTGAAGAAGTCCAAGAAACCACATTGTCTCGGATGCCGCATTTGCAAGGGCTCGATATTCAGCTTCAGTGGTAGATCTTGCAACTGCTCTTTGTTTCTTTGAACTCCATGAAATGGGATTTGGGCCTAAGAAGCTAATATAGGCAGATGTGGAGGTTCGATCATCAATATTTCCAACCCAATCGACATCAGAATAGGTGATTAAAGCTAGATGTCCAATTTTTATGAGTTGTATACCATGGAAGATGGTTTGCTTTGAGTACCGAAGAAGCCTTTTTGTTGTTATGAAGTGAGTGGTGGTAGGCTTGTGCATGAATAGGGACAACTTGTTGACCGCGAATGAAATATCTGGATGCGTTAAAGAAAGGTACTACAAACTACTAATGATTCTTCGAAATTTTGTGTTGTCCACATTTGTTGTGCCATCAAGTAATTTGAGAAACTGAGTTGTTGAAAGAGGAGTTGAGACAACTTTGGCACCACTCATGTTGGTAGTTGATAGTAACTCTCGAATGTGCTTGTGTTGTGAGAGAAATAGTCTTGCTTGAGTAGGTACAACTTCCACACCAAGCAAACAATGAAGTAGACCCATATCCTTAAGAAAGAAACAATATCCCAATTGCTTGATAATTGAAGCCACAAAATTTGTGTTATTGCCTATAATCACAAGATCATTGACATACACCAAGAAATAACAAATTATAGAGTGTTTTCAATAAATAAACAAAGACAAATCAGCTCTGGAATTGTCAAACCCAAGCTCAAGAAGTACATTTTCCAATGTAGTGTACCAAGCCCTAGGAGCTTGTTTGAGGCCATATAATGCCTTTTTGAGCCTGCAAACATGATTGGGTTTAGATGGATCTTTGAAACCCGAGGGTTGCATCATATATACAATCTCAGATAATGCACCATGTAAAAGGGCATTATTAACGTCCATTTGCCTTAAATCCTAACCATTCACAATGACAATAGACAAAACGGTTCTAATGGTGGCTGGTTTAACTTCAAGACTAAAGGTCTCTTTGTAATAAAGATCTAGACGTTGATTATAGCCTTTTGCAACTAAGCGGGCTTTGAATCGATCCACTGATCCATCAGGTTTTCTCTTGACCCTGAACACCCACTTGTAGCCCACTAGGTTACAGTTCAAAGGGATTGACACTAAATCCCAAGTTCCATGCTTCATGAGAGCTATAAGCTCACTAGACATAGCATCGACATAGCATCACGCCATTGTGGTTGAGATAAGACCTGACTCACACAGGTTGGTTCAATGGTCTCAAGAAGTGGATGTTTAGACATATAATTGAGTTGTTTGGGTTTAAAAATTTTGTTCATTGACCGAGTGGTCATTTGGTGAAGACGTTGAACAAGTGGGTTTGAGAGAAGTTGAGCATTCAGGTTTTGGGAATTTTGAGTATGTCCCATTGTTTGCTCAACAGGTGAGGAGTGAGGAAGCAATGAGTTTGAATAAAGCAGACAAGTATTGGGACTAGAACTAGGAGATGAAGAATTCAAGTGCAAGGAATTTTGACCTAAATTTTCAGATGAAAGCGGAATAGAAGAAAAAAAAAGGTTGACGAGATTACCTGAGGAGGATGTGTCGATGGTGGCTACACCTTCCGGAGTCATGGATGTGGGCATTAGGATAGACGGTGTTGGCGAGGGCACGGGCGTGACTTGGGCATCGAAGAACAAAGGGGCATTGTGAGATTATGGTGTTTGGCTTTTCGGTTTGGTAGAAGACAGAGTGGGAGTGTTTGATTCGTCAAATAAAACATGCCAAGAAATTTAAATCTTGTGAGTTTTAAGGTCAAGACATTTGTAGGCACTTTGAGTTTGAGAGTACCCGAGAAACACACAAGGTGAGGATTTGGGCTGCATTTTATGAGTGTTATAGGGCCGGGTAAGTGGGTAATAAAGACACCCGCAATTTGAGGTAATTTGGTTTTTGACCAAAGAGAGCTTCAAAAGGAGAACGATTTTGAAGAAGAAAAGTGGGTGGCCTATTGATTAGATAATATGTTATTTGGAAAGCATGAGGCCAATATGGAAAAGGTAGCGATGTATCATGGAGAAGAGTGAGACCCATTTTGACAAGATGACGATGACGACGCTCGGAGACACCATTTTGTTGTGGAGTGTGTGGGGCGGTGGTATAGTGATCAATACCATTTACCAATAAAAACGATTTTAAAGCAATGAATTCCCCACCATTATCAGAATACAAATTTTTTATTTTGGTTTGGAAGTGGGTTTCTACAAGTTTTTTGAAGTGAGGAAAAACTGTAGACACCTCGGATTTTGTAGCCATTGGATAGAACCACATGTATTTGGTGAAGTGGTAAACCAAAATGAGGTAATAATGAGATCCGTCGATTCTGGTATAATGTGCAGGTCCCCAAACATCAATATAAATAAGTTCAAGTGGTGCATGACTTTGAAGACTATTGGTATGAAAATGTTGTTGATGTGCTTTATTAATGGAGCATGAACTACATAATTGAGAGAAAAAAATTTCTTTGACAACGGGAAGAGAAAAATTCTTAACAAGATGTTGGACTATTCGAAGAGATGGATGCCAAGACGCTTGTGCCACCTAGTAATTGAGGTCCGTTCATGCACATTAGCAACCATTTTGGAGGTGGGAGACATCATTGATTTCGGAAAAATGTAGACACCATTTTCACATGCTCCTCGAAGTAGAATCGCCCCCGTGACCTTGTCCTTTACAAAGAAATGAAAAGGGTGAAATTCAATAACAGTGTTATTTTGTTTGGTAAGATGATGAACGTAAATTAAATTTTTGGAAAGGTTTGGAACACAAAGGGTATCACTCAAGATGAAAGTGTGGTTGGGTGAGTGTGATTCCAAAGAACCAATGTGTGACACAGTTAAACCTGAACCATCACCAAGAATTACTTCATCAATACCATCATATTCACTATGAATGGATAAATTTGCATGATCACCCTTTATATTGAGAGAGGCAACTGAGTCCATGAGCCAAGTTATGTCTTTTCCGTTATAAGAAGTTACACAGTTGATTGTGAAAATCTTTGGACTAGAGTTGAGGACAGTGTTTTGCGGTATGACCCATTTGTTCACAAAACTGACAACACGACGTGTAACGTTTCTGGTTGTTATTGGGTTTGCCAGACCCATAGTTGGAGCGACGTCCATCACGTTGGTGGCCATTGGATTGACGGGCTGAGCTTTGGCCTTAATTACGTTGAGACCCATTTGGTTTATAAGACTTCTTTGAGAAGTCACCTCCAGATGAAGGTTGACCTTTGTTTGTGAAGTTTGTTGTCATCACCATCTGTTGAGTAGCAACTTCCATATGCTGAAGGTAGGATTCATGATCCACTAAGAGGTCGTGCAACTCTTCAAACACCAAAGACTTCTTCCATGCTCGGATCGGTGCAGCGATCTCATGAAAATCATGCCCTAACCCATTCAAGACATAGAGGGTTAAATCGTCATCAGAAATTGGATGATCAATGATGGCGATTTCATCCGCCAGAGCCTTCACAACATGCAAAAAGTTAGAAATTGACCTATTTCCATGTTGAATCAAGTTGAGTTCTTCCTTGAGTTACATAGCCCTTGTTCTTGAATGACTAGCATATAACGTGTTGAGTTTATTCCAAGCCTCGTGTGATGTTTTTGTTGTGGCTATGAGCGGTGTGATTGTGGGGGATGTAGAGGCTAGGATGACACCGAGGTTAAGTTTATCCTATCGAACGCAATGAGTTTTGTTGAAATCGGTAGTTGAAGTACCAACGGGAGAAGGACAAGAAGATATGTCATTGACATAGTCAAGCAAATCATAGCTAATAAGAAGTGCTTCGAATTGAGCACGCCTGATTACTACTCAAAATCTACACATTTTAGATACTAACTTTCATGAGTTTTACACCTTTTGAGTAGTAATTATGCCTAATTTGCCCAAGTAATACATTACTACCCTTGCAAGTGATACTAATGGTTCTTTGTTGAGTTTTGGAGATATTTTAAGGTGATTTTTGAAGCATGGAGTGACAAATGGAAAATGAATGGAGGAGGGTACATAATGTGGTCATGAGGAAGAGGAAATGCACTTGAACCAAGCTTTGAAGCTTAATTGAAGGTGGTGGAGATGGATTAAACATGAAGAAATGAGAGAAATTGTAAAGAGGAGCCGGAATAGCAAGATTTTCGGTTTCGCACAGTCATGCGAAATGAGACAGAAAGGAGGTGGCTGTAGCATAAAAGGAAATTTTGAGGAAGTGATTTCGCATGACCATGCGAAATTTTCGCACAGTCATGGGAAACGCTCTAGAAGAACGAAATTGAAGCTGTTGGATTCTCCACTTCGCACCATCATGCGAGATTGCTAGGGGCTCGTGCGAAAATGCATTCTCTCCAGATTCCTTAATGAAGAAGCATCTAGAAGACCTATAAAATGTTGCCAAGTGTCCTTTTTACCTTGGCCTATAAATAGAAACGGGATTGACTCATTTAAGAACTTTTTGATACATTTTTCTAATTGTAGAACTTTTCATACTTCTTCTCTCTATATAATTCTCCATTTTCCTTCAGTTTCTCTTATTTTCTCGGTAGCCAAACATGTCTTGTGAGATCAAATTTCCAAGCATGAGTGGCTAAATCTCGTTTTTCTCGGAGGAGGGAGGATCTAGAGGCAAGATCTATGGTGAATTAGAGAATTGAGCCTGAATTGTAAAGGTAATTAGATCCAATTGATTGATTAATTGAAATTTGAGGATTTTTCTCTTCAAATTGTCTTGAATGATTACTACAATGCAATCTAGGTAGATTCATCAAATTCTTAATGCTAGATTTGATGAAATTGAATAGTTGTATCGTGTGAATCATTGGAAGATAGTTTAAGATGAATTGAATTTATGATTCAAATTGATCTCTTGGATTAGATTACCTAATTTTAAGAGAAATTAGATCTAGATCTAAAGCTAAATCAAAAATCGGTTTAGATGAAAATTTAGGTTTTCAATCTAACTTGATGAAATAGATCTCAACACTTATTCACCATGGAAATTGCTCTCTAGAAAATTCTAACTCCGAGAATCTCACATCTTATTAATTTTCTTCTCTTTTACATTTCATTTTCAATTCAATTTGAATACATTGCTATCTTGAGATTTTATCATGCAATTTCAAGTAAATTTCATTTGATCACCATCATTTCTCATCATCTCGTTCAAGCCTTAATTACCGAGAATAATCCATCATTGTGGACGATACCTAAATACCACTATACTACGGTAGTTTGTACTAAAACCACTTTTTGATCGGGTACAAATTGCTATAGAATAGTGAATTAGGTTATAAATTTTGTTTTGATCCAATAAACGACAAAATCTAAGCGATCAACGCCATTGAGGAAAAGTGGAGGGTGTTAACTTTTTATTGATTTGGGCAGTGATATTGAGGACGATGAGTTGTTTATCAATGTCGGAAATGGGATGGGTATTGAAAGGGATGGATTCTGAGGAGGATGACATATTTGGGATCGGATGCTCTTGAGAGAATAGCTCTGATACCATATAGAAGAAATAACACTTGCTATATTGATGTAATAAGAGTTGACTTATATACATAGTTAGGAAAAACTATTTATGGCAATGCACATCAATTTGTCTACAACTATGCAGCAATTACAGATTTGTTAAAGTCAACACAGCAAACAACAGTTACAAGAATATACAAAATTGATTTTGAATGATCTTGCTTGATTGTAGGCTATTTGTTCAATCATTGCCTTGATCCTTGCAATCTGTCTTTGTTTTTATAGTTAATACTATGAGGTTCTCTTTATAAAGGAATGGATTTGGAATTGGCTCAAATGAGAAACTGAACTGAGCAACTCGAATAAGTACCAAGATCTTGAATCTAGTTGTTCCAAAAGTGGAACTATTCAGGAGAAGTTCCAACAACATACTAAAGCTCTGCCCATCAACCCAAAAATACTTGGAGCAGGTCTTGAGGTTAGGAAAGGGTTGCCCATGTTTGAAACAATTTTGCTTCCTTTAATGCTCATTTTTATCGAGCAATGGTTTAATCTCTTTAACCAAGGATTCAACTTCCTTGAGAGTTTATAACTTAAGAAGTGCCACCACATTATCCAATATGGAGTTTCTAGCAAGCTATAGGGGTAGGTTGAAATCATTTGCTCTGATGATTGTTTTGGGAAATGAACCATCCATTTAGAGTGGTAGACCTTAAAAAGGAGTTCTTGATGTTCAATAGAATGGTTCAAAGCTTTGGACGTGCTTATGTGAGCTGTACATGTGGGCTTTTATGATGAGTATAAGAGAAGATTTGTCTTGGTAAACAAGCATGGACACAACTGATTTAGAGACAACAATTGGTATGGGCCAAGAGTATGAACTGAGTGTTTCCACACGTTATGATGAAAATTCAGATATTGTAATTCCCTAAACAGTCCACTACTTGTCCTGTCTTTAGTTTCTTTGCATCTTGAGCCCCACTCCTATAGGGCCATGCATGATCACCTTCCCAAGCCCATTTTCAAGGCCCACATGGTTCTTTTCCTTACCTTCAAAACTGATTTTTGAAAATTCAGTTTCCAAATAATTTCAACTTTTCAACTTTCTTTTCTTCTTTAGAATTTTTAGGTCCTAAAAATCTCATTTTCAATAAAATTTTGTTGTAATTTTCTTTTCAGCAAGCAACTTTCATATTTTCCTTGATTTTTAAAATGTTTTTGTTAGCCCAAGGGTTCTCCTAATCATGTTTTGATGATAACAAACCATGGTTAAGTGACTAATTGTTTTAAATTGTTAAGAATTTCAGGCATAATCTCAAAAATTCATCAAGGACCAAACAAATACGGGATCGAGATCATTTGGAAGACTTGTGATCATAGGAAATGAATGTAAGATGATAGCATGAGTGCACTTAGGATGTTTATACCTTTTCATGCATCTTAGAAAACTCGGTTTATTCTTTAAAACTTGATTTTCTTTAAAACCCGAGTTTTATCAAATATACCTTAGGCAAATTGATTCAAAATTGGCATATTGACTCACCTAAAGACCTTGCCTAAGTATTGGAAAAGAAAGAAATAAAAAAGGATAGGTTTTCGGGGCCAAAAGGCTCAACCGGTCGAGGCTATGGCCAACCGGCTCAACCGGTTAGGGAACCGGTCGACCGGTTTCCTTTGTCCGGTCGAGGTCCAGTCGAGGGAGACACAAAAACCTTCTCTCTCTTCCAGTAGCTTTCTCTTCCTGGTCGAGCCTCACCCTTGTCCGGTCGAGGACCGGTCGATGTCCGGTCGAGGCAACGGTAACCTGCCATGCATTAAATGCTCCAACGGCTAGTGATCCGGTCGACCCTTTGCTCGTCCGATCGAGGCTACTTTCTGCTATTTTTGTCTCCCGAGCTTAGAAACCTATAAATTGAGAGATCCTCTTCATTTATGACTAAGAGAACAATTGCATTCAAAGCCTACCTACCTGTTCTTGATCTAAAAGCTCTCATTTTCTTTCTTAGTGCATTAAACCATCACTTGCATATTCTTAGTGCACTCTTGTAATTCATCCTAGCTTTCTCTTGTACTTGAGCCTTCCTTAAGCTAGGTTGAGAGTTTCATCCTTATGTAAACTGAGTGTGAAAGCCTTCAAGTGGTTCAAATCTTGAAGAGATTGTGTAAGAGCCCATTGGAGTCGGAATTCAAGTGTAAGACGATTGAAAGCTTGATTGAAGCTTCAAGTTAGTGGAACCCTCACTCGGTTAGGAGATTGAGGAGAGTGGACGTAGGCAAGGGAGTGCCGAACCACTATAAACTCGAGTTTGAATTCTCTAACTTTATCTATTTCCTTTATTTATTTTGTGCATATATTATTGTGTGGAAAAAGATTTTGAAAAACCCAATTCACCCCACCTTTTGGGTATTTTTCTTAATTATTCATAGCCTTTGTTTTATCTATTGGTATCAGAGCTAGACCTCTTGCTTAAGACTTAATCGTCTAAGAGGAAAATGGCTATTCCATCAAGCTCATCTCAAACTGAAAATTGTTCAAAACATAGAGCTCCATTCTTTACGGGAACCGATTATCCCTATTGGAAAGCTAGAATGACTTGGTACTTACAATCAACTGATTTAGATGTATGGGATGTCATTGAAGATGACCTAACTCTTCCCACTAACTTAGTTGATGGAGTTTTGGTTCCAAAACCCAAGAAAGAATGGAATGAGCTTGATAGAAGAAATTTTCAATTAAATGCTAAAGTCGTTTTTACTTTACAATGTGCTATGGATAGGAATGAATATAATAGAATATGCCAATGTAAATCTACTAAGGAAATTTGGAGATTGCTTGAAATAACTCATGAAGGAACTAATCAAGTGAAAGAGTAAAAAATTAATATACTTGTCCATAACTATGAATTGTTTTCAATGAAAGAAACTGAAACTATTGTTGAGATGACCACTAGGTTCACTGAAATTGTCAATGGCCTTGAAGCATTAGGAAGGGTCATAAATGAATCCGAAAAGGTGATGAAGATATTGAGGTCTCTCCCCTCAAAGTGGCATCCAAAGGTCACCGCTATTCAAGAAGCTAAAGATTTGACCAAGCTACCTATGGAAGAACTCTTAGGGTCATTAATGACTTATGAAATCAGTTTCACAAAGCAACTACAGGAGAGTGAAGACAAAAAGAAGAAAAACATAGCTCTCAAGGCTACAACCAAGGAAGACGAAGATGTTGAAGAAGAAAAACCAAGTGAAGAAGATGATGATTTAGCTCTCATCACAAGAAAGCTCAACAAGTACATGAGAGGTGAAAGGTTTAGAGGGAAAAAGTTTACCTCTAGAAGAAATCCCTCAAGAAGGGAATCCTCATCACATGGTGACAAGGAAAAATGGGAAGAGAAAGGAGATTTGATATGCTTCAAATGCAAAAAGCCGGGACACATTAAATATGATTGTCTTCTCTACAAAATTGAAGCCAAGAGAAGAATGAAGAAGGCAATGATGGCCACTTGGAGTGAGAGTGAAGAATCTTCCGATGAAGAAAAGGAAAAAGAAGTGGCAAACATGTGCTTCATGGCAATAGATGATCTTGATGAGGTAAACTCTAACTCTAGTGATGAAGATATGCATGTTATTTTTGAAGAACTATATGAGGATTTTGAAAAACTTAGTTTGAAAAATAATTCTCTTAAAAAGAGAATTCAAGAACTTGAAAAAGAACTTGAGGAAGTGAAAGAAAAGTTTTCGATTGATGAAATCTCTAAAACTCATCTTGAAAAAGAGAATGAGATTTTAAGAAATGAAAATGAAATTTTGAAAAAGAAAAATGAATGGTTGACCTCATCTCTTTCAATTTTCTCTTGTGGACAAAAGTCCTTTGAAATGATCTTAGCAAGCCAAAAATGTGTTTTTGACAAACAAGGACTAGGATTAAAATCTTCAAAGAACCAAAAGTATTTTAAAAACTATTTTGTAAAAGAATCCTCAAGTGAATGTCCTTCCACTATTTGTAACTTTTGTGGAAGATGAGGGCACATTAGTAGTACATGTCCTTTAAGAAATGGTGCTCAAAAGAATTCAAATGCTAAGGTTAAAAAGGTTTGGATTGAAAAATTCAAAGTCACTAACCCTCAAGGACCCAAAAAGACATGGGTACCTAAACCAACTTGAATTCTATTTTGTAGGGCTCAAAGGAGGATAAGTGGTTCTTGGATAGTGGGTGCTCAAGACACATGATCGGGGATGAATCCAAGTTTGCCTTCCTTAAAAAGAGAAAAGGAGGATATGTCACCTTTGGAGACAATGCAAAAGGAAGAATCATTGGTCAAGGTAACATAGGTAATGGTACATCCTCCCTTATTGAAAGTGTTTTATTAGTAGATGGTTTAAAACACAATCTTTTGAGCATTAGTCAACTTTGTGACAAAGGTTTTAAAGTAATTTTTGAAGCATCTCATTGTATCATCAAGGATATTCAAAATGACAAAACCATCTTCATGGGCCATAGATGTGAAAATGTATATGCTATAAATATTTCAAAATATGATGGCCATGATAGATGTTTTTCAAGCATGCATGATCAAAGCTGGTTGTGGCATAGGAGGTTGTGTCATGCTAACATGGACCTCATTTCCCAACTCAACAAAGATGAACTCGTTAGAGGCCTTCCCAAAATTAATTTTCAAAAAGACAAAATTTGTGAAGCTTGTCAAATGGGAAAGCAAATAAAAAACTCTTTTAAAAACAAAAATTTAATCTCAACATCTAGACCTCTTGAATTACTACACATGGATTTATTTGGTTCTTCTAGGACACCTAGTCTAGGAGGAAAATCTTATGCTTATGTCATTGTGGATGATTTCTCTAGATACACATGGGTCTTGTTTTTAAGTCAAAAGAGTGAAGCTTTTTATGAGTTTTCAAAATTTTGTAACAAGGTTCAAAATGAAAAAGGCTTTACAATCACTTGCATTAGAAGTGATCATGGGAGAGAATTTGAGAATTTTGACTTTGAGGAATATTGCAATAAGCATGGTATCAATCACAATTTTTCGGCTCCTAGAACTCCTCAACAAAATGGGGCAGTTGAAAGGAAAAATAGAACTCTTCAAGAAATGACTAGAACCATGCTAAATGAAAACAATTTGCCAAAGTATCTTTGGGCCGAAGCGGTAAACACTTCTTGCTATGTTTTAAATAGAATATTGTTGAGGCCCATTCTTAAGAAAACTCCCTATGAGCTTTGGAAAAACAAGAAACCCAACATTAGCTATTTCAAAGTCTTTGGGTGCAAATGTTTTATATTAAACACCAAAGATAATCTTGGAAAATTTGATGCAAAATCCGATGTTGGAATTTTTCTTGGCTACTCAACTTCAAGTAAAGCTTTTAGAGTTTTCAACAAAAGAACCATGGTTGTAGAAGAGTCCATTCATGTCATTTTTTATGAATCTAACAATTCTCTTCAAGAAAGAGAAAGTTTTTATGATGATTTAGGATTGGAGACATCTATGGGAAAATTGCAAATTGAAGACAAAAGACAACAAGAAGAAAGTGGAGAGGATCCCAAGAAAGAAGAATCACTTTTGGCACTACCTCCTACTCAACAAGTGCAAGGTGAATCAAGCCAAGACCTTCCAAAAGATTGGAAGTTTGTTATCAACCATCCACAAGATCAAATCATTGGTAATCCATCAAGTGGGGTAAGAGTTAGATCATCCCTTAGAAATATTTGTAATAATCTTGCATTCATCTCTCAAATTGAACCTAAAAACAAAAAAGATGCTATAGTTGATGAAAATTGGATGATTGTTATGCAAGAAGAATTAAATCAATTTGAAAGAAGTGAAGTATGAGAACTAGTACCAAGACCTTCAAATCAAAGTGTTATTGGAACCAAATGGGTCTTTAGAAACAAAATGGATGAAAATGGTATCATAGTAAGAAATAAAGCAAGATTGGTAGCCCAAGGGTATAATCAAGAAGAAGGAATAGACTATGAAGAGACTTTTGCCCCCGTAGCTAGATTGGAAGCAATTAGAATGTTGCTTGCTTTTGCATGTTTCAAAGACTTTATTCTATATCAAATGGATGTGAAAAATGCTTTTCTAAATGGCTTCATAAATGAGGAAGTATATGTTGAACAATCACCCAGTTTTCAAAGCTTTAACTTTCCAAACCATGTTTTTAAACTTAAAAATGCACTTTATGGTTTGAAACAAGCACCTAGAGCTTGGTATGAAAGACTAAGTAAATTTCTTTTGAAAAAGGGTTTTAAAATGGGAAAAATTGACACAACTCTTTTCATAAAAACCAAAGAAAAGGATATGCTCCTAGTTCAAATATATGTTGATGATATTATTTTTGGAGCTACTAATGACTCTCTTTGTGAAGATTTCTCTAAGTGTATGCATAGTGAGTTTGAAATGAGCATGATGGGAGAACTCAATTTCTTCCTTGGACTTCAAATCAAGCAACTAAAGGAAGGAACCTTCATCAATCAAGCAAAGTATATAAAGGATCTTCTCAAGAGGTTCAACATGGAAGAAGCCAAGGTGATGAAAACTCCAATGAGCTCATCCATCAAGCTTGACATGGATGAAAAAGGTAAATCTATTGACTCAACTATGTATAGAGGTATGATAGGATCCTTGCTTTATTTGACCGCTAGTAGACCCAATATCATGTATAGTGTATGCTTGTGTGCTAGATTTCAATCTTGTCCTAAAGAATCTCACTTATGTGCCGTTAAAAGAATTCTTAGATATTTGAAAGGGACAATGAATATTGGTTTGTGGTATCCTAAGGGTGATAATTTTGAATTGATTGGTTTCTCGGATGCCGATTTTGCTGGTTGTAGAGTTGAAAAGAAAGAGCACTAGTGGCACTTGTCATTTCTTAGGACACTCACTTGTCTCATGGCATAGTAAGAAGCAAAATTCGGTAGCTTTGTCAACGGCGGAAGCCGAATACATAGCAGCCGGTTTGTGTTGTGCACAAATCCTTTGGATGAAACAAACACTTAGTGATTTTAACTTGTCTTTTGAGCATGTTCCTATCAAATGTGATAACACTAGTGCCATAAATATTTCAAAAAATCCCGTGCAACACTCTAGGACCAAGCATATAGAAATTAGACGTCATTTCTTAGAGATCATGCACAAAAGGGTGATATTACACTTGAATTTGTGAGCACAAAAGATCAACTTGCCGATATTTTTACAAAACCTCTAAGTGAAGAACAATTTTCCGATATTAGAAGACAATTAGGGGTTATTTCTATTTGATCTGATGTTTGTATAATGAATTCGTGTTGGAAATGCATTATGATTGCATAAATTTCATCTCATACGCATCATATAGCAATCCCTTAGGAAATAGGTCAATTTTTTTTACCAAAAATCAAAATTCCCGTGGCATTGGACATAAAAAATTGGGGATTTCAACTTAAAAGGGCAGGGGGAGGATCATGAGACAAGAAAATGCAAGAAAAATTGGAAAATTTGACCATTGACCGTTGACCAGGCGGTCGACCGGTTGGGGAACCGGTCGACTGGTTCGTCGGGGCTGGGAATTTAAAAGGCCCCCGTGAGTCAGTTTTTTCCACTGTTCTCCGCCATTCCTTGAAGACTCTTCATCTTCCTGCCTTCAGAGACCAGTTTGGGCTATTCCTTGGACCGATTTCAAGTTTTGGAGTGATTTTTGACGAGATTTTGAGGCTAGGGTTTCATCTCTTGACGGATTTGGACTTCGGATCTGGACAGGTTCCTCTCTGATTGCGAGCCATCTTCTGGTTTTGCTCCTTTCCCGCGCGCCTAGGGCTTATTCTGGTTGGTCTTCTCTCTTTGCCTGCTCACTTCAGTTCTCTGAGCTTATCTCCATTTTTGGATTTTTGATGGCTCCTCGAAAGGAGACAGGTACTTCCAGGGCTCAGGGCAAGCGCCCTGCTGAGCCATCTTAGCAGCCTGAGCAGACTGAGGCTCGCCGAAAGGGGAGGTACGACACCGCCCTCTTCGGCTCAATTGAGGATTATCAGAGGTACAAGACGCATTTCGCCAAGAGAAATGTGGTTCCAGGGAGAAACATCAATTTCTCCCAACTTCAGGGCCTCGGGTTTGAGAGACTCTTCATCAGGATGGGATGGCTGCCAGTTGTGACGGTTTCTGAGCCTATCTTCCTCACTCATGTCTTCAAGGATGCTAGGGTAGACTTGAGTAGAGAGACAGAGTTTGAGGCACCCAGCATCTATGACACGTATGAC